>NC_041368.1:24847870-24947870 GCF_900634415.1 Cottoperca gobio | reverse complement strand
CATTGTACTACAATATATAACAACAATAAATATGTGTGTATATGTATATATATATATGTATATGTATATGTATATGTATGTATGTATGTATATATGTATATATATTGTAGTTATAATCAGGACTGAAGTCTGTTAAAAGACTTAACTCTAAAATAATATAAATTTATAATATTTTTATGGCAGTTTCTTTTGACAATTTCGTCCTCTAAAGACATCAGAGCTGTGTGTGTGTGTGTGTGTGTGTGTGTGTGTGTGTTGAAGGTTTGTGGTCAGCTGGGTTGATCTGTACTACAGTGCAGACGAGGAGGTGCTGCAGGACTCTGAGCTCCAGCTCTGGATCAGAGACATCAACACACACGGCTTCAACCTCAGCTCAGGTTCATTACAGACACACGATATATAACTATAATAATAACAATAAGAATAATATCCTGCAGCAGCAGACGTCTCTGATGAACTGTGTCTGCTGCAGGTTTCCCTGCGTCTCTCCGGACCAAAGCAGAAGTGTCGAAGTTTGTCACCATGATCATCTTCTCCTGCTCAGCGCTGCATGCCGCCGTCAACTTCTCCCAGGTGGGCCGACTGACAGGACAAGTTATTCTTTTTTTTCTGTAATGTTATGTTTAAATATGCAAATGAGACATTATCTTATTCAATATTTAAAAAATGTAGTTTCCCCATGTTTTTATGAATATAAAGTTCAGCAATTAGAGGCCGTGATGTTTATGACACCCACTAGGGGGCAGCGTGGAGCTCAAGCTCTCTTCCTCACTTCTCTCTCGTGTCCTCCAGGTGGATTTCGCTCTCTGGTTGCCAAACTGTCCGACCTCCATGTTTCGTCCTCCCCCGAAGGTGAAAGGCGCGGTGACGGAGGACGAGCTCTTGTCTTTCCTACCGGACGTGAATGCCTCCTGTCGCATCCTAATGGCGCTGACTCTGCTGTCACAGCCCGCCCTCAACTTTGTGAGGCTCCGCCTCCTCCATCCTGTCCAACACAAACGCACCTCGAGTGGATGAAAACACGCCTCATAAAACATCTTACCTTATGTTATATATTATATTCCTATATTTAGGGATGTCACAATACCAGAAATGTAGTAGTAATGTAGATGAAACGATTTTTGATTCCCAATTCAAAACACACAATCGCTCCATGAACTCAACTTACTTTATTACTTCAGGATTAGTTATTATTACGTCAGGAAGTGAAACCGCTCAGATATATATTATATTATATATTCATCTAACATCTGTTTCATATTGAAAACATCTTCAAACATCTGGATTTATTCAACTTCCTCAGCAGAAACTACATTTTACAAGATTACATTGAACACATCATGATAACTTTATAATTTACCTTCAACCAGTTCTCATTTTTACTGAGTAGAGCCTGAACGCATCATACTATCACTCAATGGAACCTCTGTTCACCGGCAGCTAGCAGCTAACGTTAGCTCGCTCTGCTGCAGATTTCAACAGATTAGTTGTTTACGATGTTAACTGTAATTGCATGTATCGGGATTTATTCCTAAGAATAAATAAGGTCGATAGTTTACTGCGTCCCAGAGACATTTTCTACCGTACCCGACAAACTTGTCGTTAATCTTGAATATTTGCATTTGCTAAGTGGAAGTAAACCTGTGCGTGTCTCCCCCTGCAGGTTCCACTGTGTCACTACAAGGAGGCGGTGTTCAGAGACGGCGCCCACCGCAGGCTGGTGGAGGAGGTGCAGGCCGAACTAAAGGTCATCTCTGAAGACATCACAGAGCGCAATCGCCACCTGGAGCCGCCGTATCCTTACCTCAGTCCTGCACGCATCGAAAACAGCGTGGCCATTTAAATTTAAATTGTTTGTGAATGCATCGTGATGGAAATAAACTTGTTAAACACAAGTGCTTTTTCTGGAAATGGTGTAAAATATGCACAAACCCTGGAGCTTAATATAATCAGTTTTTCAACATACTAGCATGCAGTTCTCTGCAACTTGTGAAACAGGCTCCAGGTTTGCTTCTTTAGAGTCAACTGTTTGATTTAAATGTGTTGAATTCTTACATGCAGCATATTTGTTTGTGTGTTTCTTTGCGTTTTCTAAAAAACCTGAATGCACACAATGAAAACACTAATAAAAATACTTTTGTCTGATTCTTGCCTCAGTTTGATTTTTCGATCCAGCATCTGTAAAAGTGTTTGGGATGTGCTAACCTTACAATCACTGAGAACTTCAGTAAAATTAATTTCCATGAATTAAATTGTGCCGTTTAGCAGCTGCAGCGCTCTCTCTCAATACTGGACCGATCTTAAAAATCACTTTGACACAAAAACATGAGAAAATAGGGTCCAGGTTGAACAATACTGACGTTTCTCTTCAACATCTGTAAACAGCTGATATTTAGCTGATTTCAACAATGTGATGTGACGTGAGATTTCAGAGCGAGACTTCTCGTTGAGCGAGACTTTGGACTCAATAACTAACAGAGTGGATCAAGGTAAAAGTAAAAGGTTTTATTTCTCTGTAGCTGCTTTCATACTGTAGTCTTATAATAACAAGCTGACGAACATGAAGGATTACACTGCAGCGCTCTCTCTCAATACTGGACCTCAAACGTTGTTGTTCCCATCAGTCACTGGGACACAAACTCAAGAAGATAGGGTCTAGGTTGAAAAATACTGAAGTTTCCCTTCAACATCCGTAAAGCAGACGGCTAAAAATATAATGAAATGTTCAGTTCATGTTGTAAAATGAAGGAAACTGATTATATTTCATTAAACATTCGGATGAAGTTTTTGAATATATTGATAACACTGAAATAAAAGGTGAATTCATCAAAGACAAACTGCATGTTTCACTTGTTACATCTCTCCCCTTTAAATAATACAGCAGCATGATAATAAATATTTATATTACATATTACATTTAAAGCCTGAACACTGCATCGCAGGCTTTTGGTTTTCTTATCAGGACAATTTGCTTCTTCCTCATGTTCCTGTCCGACAGCTAGGAAAAGTTTCAGTTTCAGGGAAATTAAAAGACAAAGTTCCATGTGTTTCAGGTGTTCCAGATGTGTCAGGTGTTCCTGATGTTCCAGATGTGTCAGGTGTTCCTGATGTTCCAGATGTGTCAGGTGTTCCTGATGTTCCATGTGTTTCAGGTGTTCCTGATGTTCCAGATGTGTCAGGTGTTCCTGATGTTCCAGATGTGTCAGGTGTTCCTGATGTTCCAGATGTGTCAGGTGTTCCATGTGTTTCAGGTGTTCCAGATGTGTCAGGTGTTCCTGATGTTCCAGATGTGTCAGGTGTTCCATGTGTTTCAGGTGTTCCAGATGTGTCAGGTGTTCCTGATGTTCCAGATGTGTCAGGTGTTCCTGATGTTCCATGTGTTTCAGGTGTTCCTGATGTTCCAGATGTGTCAGGTGTTCCATGTGTTTCAGGTGTTCCAGATGTGTCAGGTGTTCCTGATGTTCCAGATGTGTCAGGTGTTCCTGATGTTCCAGATGTGTCAGGTGTTCCTGATGTTCCATGTGTTTCAGGTGTTCCTGATGTTCCAGATGTGTCAGGTGTTCCATGTGTTTCAGGTGTTCCAGATGTGTCAGGTGTTCCTGATGTTCCAGATGTGTCAGGTGTTCCTGATGTTCCAGATGTGTCAGGTGTTCCTGATGTTCCATGTGTTTCAGGTGTTCCTGATGTTCCAGATGTGTCAGGTGTTCCATGTGTTTCAGGTGTTCCAGATGTGTCAGGTGTTCCTGATGTTCCATGTGTTTCAGGTGTTCCTGATATTCCAGATGTGTCAGGTGTTTCTGATGTTCCAGGTGTTCCTGATGTTCCAGATGTGTCAGGTGTTTCTGATGTTCCAGGTGTTTCTGATGTTCCAGGTGTTCCTGATGTTCCAGATGTTTCAGGTTTTTCTGGTGTTCCTGATGTTCCAGATGTTTCAGGTGTTTCTGATGTTCCAGGTGTTTCTGGTGTTTCAGGTGTTTCTGATGTTCCAGGTGTTTCTGATGTTCCATGTGTATCAGGTTTTTCTGGTGTTCCTGATGTTCCAGATGTTTCAGGTGTTCCAGGTGTTTCTGGTGTTCCAGGTGTTTCTGGTGTTCCAGGTGTTTCTGGTGTTCCAGGTGTATTTGTTTGAGTTACAACCTTTTCTGTTTTCACTGACTACGTTTACATGCACGTTAATATTTCACTGTTATTCTGAACATGACAATATTCTGAGTTAGACTCACCAGCCAAAATAAAAATCTATTGAGAGGATGCACAGTACGGATGTTAGCAGCTTAGTGGGGATATTGTCTTTGATATTTAGTGCATGTAAACGTAGTCAGTGATTCATTTTCTAAATGAAAAAAAAAGAAGTATTTTCTTCTTTCAAGGCCTCTCTCCTTCCTCCTCCCTCCTTCCTTGCGTCCTCGCTCCCTAGCTGACGGGGTCCACCACCAGCACTTTACACTCCCTCTTGGCGATCTTGTCCAGCGACAGCAGCGATTTGTCCTGCGGCGGCAGGTACAGCGGCCGGCCGACCGGAGAGCCAACGGGAGGCGTGATGGCCCGCCGCTCCATGGCACTGCCCGTCCTGAGACACACACACACACACACACACTTTCTCAAATACTGCCCCTTAAAAACTATTTTCAGTTTTGTATTTTCGTGCTTCATGGAATGTTTACATTTTATGACTTTCTACTCTATGGAGGTACCAAAATCAAAAAATATTATTCCAAGTATGAGAATTTCTAAATCTAAAGCATCATATCATCGTTGGTAATGAGGTGGTTAAAGTTTTATTGGACTATGTGTGTGGGGGTACCTCATGATGTGGGATCGGGACGGCTGCTGGTGGGAGAAGGACTGGGAGCGACCCAGACTGGCCTGGTGCCGATCCAGCAGGTCTCTAAACGCCGGGCTGGACGGGCTGTTCTTACCTGCAGGGTTATGAGAAAACACAACACATTTAACAGTACGAGCGTCAGCATGTGAACGTGTCTGTGCTGTGGGTTTGTTTTGTTCTGGTGTGTCTACGGACGTCAGGAGAATCGAGACGTCGGTACCAAGTCGATACCGCAGTGCCCGGTAGAACCGCCAGGGCTCGAGAGTAAAGGAGGATAGAAAGTGTTTGTGTGTATTGACGCACAACATATTCTTTTCTGAACAACAAATCTGTGTTGAAATTTGCAGGAGAGCTAGCTAACGTTAGCTGTTAGCAGCCGGAGGTTCCATAGAGTTACATAATGATGCGTTCAGGCTCTATTCAGTAAATATTTGTATTGGTTGAAGGTAAATTCTAACGTTATCATGATGTGTTCAATGTAATCTTGTAAAATGTAGTTTCTGGTGAGAAATGTAATAAATCCAGATGTTTTCAATATAAAACAGATATTAGATGAATACTTCCTGTGTTTGCTTTTACTGTGGGATTGAATTGATAGAGAATCGTGGATTTTCAAATCAAATCAAATTTATTTGTATAGCCCAATATCACAAATTACACATGTGTCTCAGTGGGCTTTACAGACTGTACAGACGACACTACATTTCTGCTATCGTGACGTCTTTAGTTTGTAATGATCGGCTTTGGTAATATTGGCTTCCTGTGTCACAGTTCAACATGGACTGAAACATTTGCGCCTTTGCACATATTTTCACTGTCTGTACAACCCCGTAATTTATCTAATAGAAACAATATCAGGTGTCTCTCTACTATTTTACCTCCTTTCAGCTTTAAAATGAAAAACAGAAGCAAAGATACGTTTTCTTCTTCTTACGTGACAGCGGCCGAGCGTCAGGTGGAGGGTTGGACACGGAGGCTGTGAACTGGAGCTTCAGCTTCATGTGTTGACTCAGCTGCAGGGAGACAGTTCATCAGAGGAGGAAACTGGATCAAACCTCTCACTTCATACATGAAATGTGTTTTATTCTGTCTAGCGCTGGGTATCGGTCCTACAGAAATAACCAAGTAGTATCAAAACTACTTGGTTAGTAGAGACGTTTCAGAAAGAAGACGGTGTACTGAGGTTCACTTCCTGTGTCTGAGACTAGTGGCTGGTTCTAAGACCAGAGGCTGGTCCTGAGACTAGAGGCCGGTCCTGAGACTAGAAGCAGGTCCTGAGTCTAGGGGCCGGTTCTGAAACTAGGGGCCGGTCCTGAGACTAGAAGCAGGTCCTGAGTCTAGGGGCCGGTTCTGAGACTAGAGGCCGGTCCTGAGACTAGATGCCGGTCCTGAGACTAGAAGCAGGTCCTGAGTCTAGGGGCCGGTCCTGAGACTAGAGGCCGGTCCTGATACTAGGGGCCGGTCCTGAGACTAGAGGCCGGTCCTGAGACTAGAGGCAGGTCCTGAGATAAAGGCAGGTCCTGAGACTAGGGGCCGGTCCTGAGACTAGAGGCCGGTCATGAGACTAGAGGCCAGTCCTGAGACTAGAGGCCGGTCCTGAGACTAGAGGCAGGTCCTGAGATAAAGGCAGGTCCTGAGTCTAGTGGCCGGTTCTGAGACCAGAGGCCGGTCATGAGACTAGAGGCCAGTCCTGAGGCTAAGGGCCGGTCCTGAGGCTAAGGGCCGGTGCTGAGACTTGAGGCCGGTTCATATCTTGGCGCCGTTTGTAATGCGTCACCTTCAGTAATAGAGCATCTTTGATGGTTCCTGCATTCAATCTTTTTTGTACCCAGATCTAGGAAAAAAAGCCTGTTTGCCAATCACAGCAAGCGTTTTTTGTTTTAAGTCTGAAGTCGAGCGTTGTATAAAGAAATATTTTATATTACATAACACTTTCAAAATGTGTAATTTGGCTGGGTTGTGGTGGCATTTTACTTCCATTCAAACGATGGATATGGACTGAAGAACTCCACTAGTATCGGAGGTATTCAGTGTATGTTCTGTTTTAAACGATACCCAGCGCTGCAGTGTCTGGGTGAACGCACCTCGTACAGGCCCGGTTTGAGGACCTGGAAGGCCACGCTGAAGGACAGTGTGCTGCCTTTCCGACAGTGACCGAGGTTACTGAGCGGAGAGTGGCAGACGACAGCGGCCAGAGAGGCTTCATCACAATGACCTCGACCTGAACACACACACGTACATATTTAATGACATTTAGTGGATGCCCCATGTTAAACAAGTTTTAAAGTTTTAAGAACTCAAAGACCACAAAACATTCTCAAAATATCCCAAAAAATCATCAAATGAATCATTTGCAACCTTTGAGTTGCATAAATCATATCTTCTGCATTATAGCAACCAAAAATCAAAGTTAGGTGGTGGGGCCGGACTGGAACTGGGCCAAAGTCTCCAAAACATCCAAACTCTCACGGCCTCACACCGACTGCTACTCACAAGAAAGAAAAAGTCCCACTGACCCTCTGGAGTCCAGACGAGCCGGACAGCCAGGAAGTCCTGCAGGTTGTTGAGCAGAACGTATTTGACCTTAAAGTGTTCCTTCACCCGGACGGTGCTCGGACAGCTGGCAGTCATCACGAACCGAGGCCGGTCCAGACGGATACTGGGCAACCTGAGGGGGGGGGGTAGATTTACACATGGACAGTCCCTGACCACATTTTCAACCTGAGACTTTAGGTTAACCCTATGTTACTGTTTAATTGACAATGTAAAGTGCACATAGGCATGGGTTGGACAGACATTTAAAAAAAATAAATATAGTAAAATATGTGAAAAATATCCGAAGAATAAGTGAAATAATCCAAACAGTTTTAAAGTGGAAAGTATCGGAATTTATTTATTTTGAATGTCAAATAATCCCAAAATTATTTGAAAATTATGTGTAAAATATTAATGTCCTAAAAGTATCCAACATTTCTTAATAAAATGTGTGAAAAATATCCTCAGAAAATATCCCAAAAATCGAATCTAATAAAATATTAGAGGTGTACAGAGAGGTCATGTCTGGATAGAAGACGTGGGCGTGGTTTATACAGGAAGTCACAAATGTTCTATTTTCTAACATAAGATTCATTGGCAATGCAATTTTTGTGTCTTCTGAGCATCAAATGGATTTATTTTGGTATTTAATTATTTTGGGTTGCTGACGTTCCTGCGTGGTTCTTACCTGTAGTGGGTGTAGATACAGTTGGTGAAAGGCATCTTGGGCGTTGACCACTGCAGCACAGCGACCAGCGGAACCTCCAGCCCCTGACAATAAAACAACACACTGGAAACTGAAAGTGTGATGGAATAAAGGAAATATTACGAGTTGCTGCTAAAACATATAAGCATTTTACAAAATATAGTTTTAACTTGTTTTTTTTAACAATTGTTAGTATCCCTGGAGGGTTTCTAATCAAATACTAGTTAAATACATATATAAAGGAGTAGAAACTCAAAATGTTTAAAAAGTCTCAATATTTGTATTTATGGACTTTTAAACATATTTAAATTTTGTTTTCTCTCTTCGGGGAATGTCCTGCTCAGGAAAAGCCCGACAACGAGTCACAGAAAAATCTGATCTTTGTTAATAAATAAAATCACTTTCTGGAAACAACCATTCGCAGTTCTTATAAAACAAACATGCCCGAACCTCGTTGGAGTCGTCTTGAGGCATGTCGTTGAGGTGCAGCTGGAACAGGAAGTCGTGCTCCTCCAGAGCGCTGAGCATGCTGGGAAGGCGGCAGGCCAGGCTGTCCACTCTGCAGAAAGACGCCATGCCAACCTCGCCTGACTGGTGGCTGCAGAGCAGGAGAGGAAGCGAGCGACGACGAGTTTAAAAGACTCACAACATAACATAACGTAACTCTGCGAGAGGTAACGCAGTGTTTTTCCAATGGGAGGGCATGACCCCTTTGATTTCACGTTTAGATTTTGTAAAAATAAAACCAGGAAAATAAAACACATACTGAACAAATTGTGATGAAATGAAGGAAATATGAGTTCATAACAGTTCATGCAGCCAAATTCTTAAGCAGAAAGACAAAAGTTATTTTACAGTGACAAGGCTACATCAACCATCTCAGCACACGGAGAGCTATTAGCTTTCTCACGCTAGCTAAAACAGAGGTGGTAACTGCCGCAGTCTAATGCTTCTGCACACATTAAGATATCTACCTCGCTGTAGCTATAATTAGACGAGGGGACAGGAAGTGTTAAAATGATGACTCCAGGTTTTAGTACTCGTTCCTGCGGCGCTGTATAGCGAGGGCCTGGGTGCCGTGGTGTATAAGGACAGACTGGTATTAATTGTCAGCGGTATTCCTGTTGATTATTGCAGTAGTATTCTGCTGCGGTCATAAACCACCTAAAACAAAGCCACTAACATATGCACGCCTACCTTTGCCACTCACTGTATCTTGCTCCACTGACTTTTTTAATAAAGCTTATATATAGGGCTGGCTCAGGATTGTCTTGGACCAGCCCCTAGTTATGCTGCTATCGGCTTAGACTGGCACGGGACTTACACCTCTCTCCTCTTCTCTATCTGTATGCACTCATGTGCACTAAAATGCATGTTACTAACTCAGCATCCGGGGCATCTTCCTGGGATCTTTGCGTCTCTCGTCTCGCAGGTTGCCACATTTAATGGTAGCATCTGGATCGTGGCCTTGGAGGGCAGATGTGGATGAATGAACCCAGTTAGAGAGTCACCGCCCGTCAGAGGCGCTCTAAAGAAGTAAAGCAACGAGGCAGGGTTGGACGTGGTTATACGTACCACACGTTGTCCACCAGCAGTACAGAGCCGTCTGGCATCACGGGAAGGTAGGAGGCATTGAGGTTTGGTAAAATCCGAACATCGCGAACACTCAGCTCCTCCTGAGAAGACTCATTCAACACTGAGAAGACGAGAAACAAGAGTCAGTGTTTTACTAAATACTAATTTCTCTTGTTAAGTTAAAAACATTGAGTAGAAATTATTTTAGATATTCCAATGTAGTTAATAATAAATAATATTCTGAATTGTATTTTCTATTCGAGCTGCATTTTAGTTACTAAATTGTCTCTTCATCTTCCAGAACTCGTGTTCTTCAGACGAGAGGAACATGAGAACATGAGAGTGTGTGTTTGTAACTGTGTGTGTAACAGCTACATTACATAACGCCTCATGTACATATTAAACACTTGTGATATAAACTTGTGTTGATGTGAGTCATGAAGTGGGGAAGCTTCATGATATCTGTTAGTTACATGTATGACCCTGTTCACCTGTAGTGTGTACAACATGTATGACTCTGTTCACCTGTAGTGTGTACAACATGTATGACTCTGTTCACCTGTAGTGTGTACAACATGTATGACTCTGTTCACCTGTAGTGTGTACAACATGTATGACCCTGTTCACCTGTAGTGTGTACAACATGTATGACCCTGTTCACCTGTAGTGTGTACAACATGTATGACTCTGTTCACCTGTAGTGTGTACAACATGTATGACTCTGTTCACCTGTAGTGTGTACAACATGTATGACCCTGTTCACCTGTAGTGTGTACAACATGTATGACTCTGTTCACCTGTAGTGTGTACAACATGTATGACTCTGTTCACCTGTAGTGTGTACAACATGTATGACCCTGTTCACCTGTAGTGTGTACAACATGTATGACTCTGTTCACCTGTAGTGTGTACAACATGTATGACCCTGTTCACCTGTAGTGTGTACAACATGTATGACTCTGTTCACCTGTAGTGTGTACAACATGTATGACTCTGTTCACCTGTAGTGTGTACAACATGTATGACTCTGTTCACCTGTAGTGTGTACAACATGTATGACTCTGTTCACCTGTAGTGTGTACAACATGTATGACCCTGTTCACCTGTAGTGTGTACAACATGTATGACTCTGTTCACCTGTAGTGTGTACAACATGTATGATCCTGTTCACCTGTAGTGTGTACAACATGTATGACTCTGTTCACCTGTAGTGTGTACAACATGTATGACCCTGTTCACCTGTAGTGTGTACAACATGTATGACCCTGTTCACCTGTAGTGTGTACAACATGTATGACTCTGTTCACCTGTAGTGTGTACAACATGTATGACTCTGTTCACCTGTAGTGTGTACAACATGTATGACTCTGTTCACCTGTAGTGTGTACAACATGTATGACTCTGTTCACCTGTAGTGTGTACAACATGTATGACCCTGTTCACCTGTAGTGTGTACAACATGTATGACCCTGTTCACCTGTAGTGTGTACAACATGTATGACCCTGTTCACCTGTAGTGTGTACAACATGTATGACCCTGTTCACCTGTAGTGTGTACAACATGTTTGACCCTGTTCACCTGTAGTGTGTACAACATGTATGACTCTGTTCACCTGTAGTGTGTACAACATGTATGACCCTGTTCACCTGTAGTGTGTACAACATGTTTGACCCTGTTCACCTGTAGTGTGTACAACATGTATGACTCTGTTCACCTGTAGTGTGTACAACATGTTTGACCCTGTTCACCTGCAGTTTCTCCCTTTAATTAAAAACTAGTGCATGTAAAATGTGAATCCCATAACATTATAAGAATTGATGACGAATGACCTCCGACCTTTGAGGACGGCAAGGTGTCGTCCAGAGACGGTCATCTGCTTACAGCGGACGGTGGGCGGCGGCAGGACGGTCAGCGTGGTGCTCACTGTGAGATGAAACACAAACAACCAGAAAATGTTTCCAGCATTAATTGTTAATTGTTAGACGAGGAAATGTCAAAAAACTGTGAAAGAATGAACTTCCGTCCAAAATATTCAGTTTACAATCATATATGAAAGAAAGGAAGAACTTCCTCTCAGGTGAGAAGCTGGAACCAGAGAATATTTGACCTTTTTTAATCTTTTTAATCAAAGAAATAACTTTTTTACTCTTCTTCATACTCCGTACTGTGAACTTTAGCAAATTTCTGCCCAAAACTGCCACTTTAAAAACTGCTCTTCCACTTTTACATCAGATGTATTAATCATACAAATAATTTATATTACTTATAATATTTAGAATTGATTTTCTCCAGTATTTGCGCTTATTTTTCACATTTTAATTTATCTTATCCTATCTTATCTTTATCTATGTTTATGTTAAGCACCAATACACCAAAGCAAATTTATTTTGCCTACATTTATTTTTTATATATTTCTTTTGTGTGTGTTGTACCCTGAGCCTTGAAGGTGTTCAGGTCGTGTCTGAAGGTGTGTGTCGGCTCTCGTTGCTGCAGGACGCTCAGGTAGCCGAGTTCCTGCACCTCCGCTTTCTCCGCCTCCTTCTTCCACACCGTGACCATCACCTGAACACACACACAGAAGAAAATACTGACCGAAGACGATATATTAAATGCTCCAAAGACCAGTTTCCTGGATCACATATGAGATGACAAAAAGCTTTCACACAGCCTCAGGTCTGTAAAATCATATCCAAAATGAGAGTAGGGATGTCACAATAACAGAAATGTTATAATCTACGATTTTTGATACCAATTCAATACCACGATCAAAACAAACAATAAGTCCATGAACTCAACTTCCTGTATGACTTCAGACTTCAGGAGGTTCAACAGCTCAGAGTTCATCTAACATCTGTTTCATATTGAAAACATCTTCAAACATCTGGATTTATTCAACTTTCTCAGCAGAAACTACATTTTACAAGATTACATTGAACACATCATGATAACTTTATAATTTACCTTCAACCAGTACTCATTTTTACTGAGTAGAGCTTGAACGCACCATACTATCACTCAATGGAACCTCTGTTCACCGCAGCTAGCAGCTAACGTTAGCTCGCTCTGCTGCAGATTTCAACAGATTAGTTGTTCACTGTGCAGCTTCATCAGAGAAAAATCGTGAGTTCACTGCGTCACAAACATTTTCAATCGTCCCCGGGACAACTGGACGACTTTAGTTTTGAGTCCTAAGGATACTACCGGCCACTACGGTACCTGTGGTACTGTAGAAAAAATGAGTAGCTTCATGTTTTCAGGATTTTTGCACCGGTTCTATGTGACATGAGACAGACAGACAGATGTTCCTCCTGACCTTGACTTTCAGGGTGCTGACGGGGAGTTTGTCTAGAGAGACGGTCAGCGGGAAAATCACTTCATCCGTCAAAACCACCGGCTCGTCCAGAGGAGACTGACGGAGACACAGACACACCGAGAAACATCACGAGTAGTGAATACAAATGCCAACATCACCAGAGGGAAGCGCTGGGGGAGCACGGCGCTGGGGGAGCACGGCGCTGGGGGAGCACGGCGCTGGGGGAGCACGGCTCACTTGGTGCTCGTTCATAAGATCACTTTTAGGATACGTGCAGCAAATAGTGACGTCATTATAAAAAAACACAAATGTTCAAAATGTACATTTATATTTTTGCACATTACGTCCATGACACTGTGTGTTAACTGGCAACCAGTGACTCAGCGCCGTCTGGAGCTGAACTTTGGTAGCTGGGAAACAGGCTGCGATGTAATCCTAACTCTGCACCATTACGTCCACTAAAGGTTTGTTTCCGCACAGCTCAGACAGTTATTATAAGTGTCTGACGACATTATGTAATTGAGCCTACGAAGAAATAAAACCTTTTTCTTTACCTTTCACTTCCTTCTGAAACTGCAATTGCACAATGACCCGAAGGATTACTTTGCAGCCTGGTTAGCAGCTGCAGCGCTCTGGCTCAGTACTGGACACATTTCAAAAAGGTTGTCCCCATTAGTCACTTAGACACGAAAACATGGGAAAATAAGGTCCAGGTAACCGAAGTAACGGTTTAAGATTTGTCCTCTGGGGACTATGAATGTCTGCACACAATCTTTTAGCAATAGTTGTTGACAGAAACACAGCTGTACCTGAACAGGCGCCCTGCGGAACTCCCTCCCCGCCGTCCCAGATGAGTTGTGGATGAGTAGCGGCTTGCAGTCCCTGAAACTTCGACACCGGGAGTCCACTCTGCTGCCGAGCGCCGCAATGGCCGCCTCTGCTGCGGCGATGTAGTCCTCCTCGCCGTCCTCGTTGGCCTCGTCCCCGCTGCTCTGGTAGTCGTGGTGATGCTGGTGGTGGTTGCCTCGATGGCGGCTGCTTTCACCTGGACTCACACTGGCCACGGCGCACAGAGAGCCGGCCAGCTCCCTCCACGACCGGCTACTGGCCGACTCCGTCCCAAAACCGGCTGCAGTGCCATCAGCGACCCCTGCTGATAATACAGATAATATTCATGTTTGTGAGAATCTTCATTGGCTACAGTCTTTCCCTAGTTTGGTCAAATATTCACCTTTGTGTCCTTGGTATGGTCCAGTGTTCTCTGGTGTTTTAGCTCTAATATGTTGTTAATGCTTGTTTGGTCTAATTGATTTTATTTTTTTTAAAGATTCATTTTTTAAGGGTATCAATGTCTTGCCTTGAATTCACCTGCAACTTTAGAAAAAATACATATTATGGAAGCTCATAGGAGGTTTTATTTAAAATGTTCATGTTAACTTAAAAATAAAAATATATTACCACAATAGCAAAAATGCTATTACATATATATAACATATAATTGTCCACAATCGTACACTGTACAGCAGGTTAAGTCTTTGGAAATTAAAGTTAAATGCTGTAGAAAATTGCTTTAAATGTTTATTATGACTTAAATAATGCTTTCACAAATAGAAAATATGGCTACATTATTTATACTGCATTTTAATTGTCCACTTAAAGCAGGAACATTTAGAAAAGGAAACAGCTTTTCCATTTTTATTTTAATAATGTCACAGAATGCCCATACGAGTATGTGAAAATAAAAATGCTAATTGGATTATTGCACATAAATAAATACTCAAATAACACATAGTGGAAAATTATAATGCAATTGTTAAATAACATTATTATTTTCAAATTGACATCATAATTTGTAAGAAAGTCCCCTATGGGCTTCCATAATATTTAACAATCACAATAGGCACACTGAGTCCCCCCCATGTGATTATTATAACTACACTAACTGTGAGCTTCTCATTCACACATGCAGCGTGTTTACATGTATGAGTATTGTAAAGACACTAAACATGTCTTTGTTTATCTTCCTCCCCTCCTTTCATCCAGAGCCGGTTGGATGTGTGTGCACCCCCCCACACTCCTCACCGGGGCCGTGCTCGGTCGGCGTCGCCCCAGCGTCCCTGCAGCGCAGCACCAGGAGGAAGCGAACTGTCTCGCCCAGGTAGAGGTGACTCCTGCGGGGCAGAGTGCGGTAGCGGGCCGGGTCCGACAGGTCCGTGATGGGCACCGCCGGGAAATACATGAAATACTCGCACTGCGACTCCATCATCTGCACCATGGCGACGACCGGGAGGAGGCTGCAGGAGCAGGACCGGAGTCAATGTACTGAGACAATAAAACACACTTCCTGCTATCACTTTCAAAATAAAAGCACGGACACTGTAACACAGACGTGGAAAAATTGGATGACTGCGCCCCGTAGAGGCCATATTATATTAAGGAGACATCAATTTGCCTTGGTGTTTTGGTGCATACAATGAACATACCAAGAGGACATGAATGTAGAATGTAAATATGAATAGAATCAGGATAATTGCCAAAAAACATAAAATAAATACAAACAAAACACAGCATAAACATTATATTACATTATATTGTACATATTTGTTTTTTATAGAATCGGTTTCCTATTTGTATTGTTTTTCTGTATGCTATATTTATTTTCAAACATTTGCAGTACTTAGCCTGTAGGCTTTTTATTTCATCTTTATTGCAGCTTATGCAGCAAACACCGAAGCTTGATTGTGAAATGTATAATAAATAAAGCAATACGTTTTGAGGGTGGTCTTAGGCTTGATCATAGATCTTTTTCCTGTTTTTATTATCTATGTGTCTTTTTTTCACTGTGATAATTAATAATGGTCATTTTAGGCATATGGAGTATATGCTCCCAAAGTCATATATATATATGGTGTTCTGTTGTGGTTCTCACTATGACATTATTATTACATTTAGTTGTTAAATTATATCTCAGCTTATCTTTTTTTTACACTTTAAACCTATAGTCTTATTTATATCTATGTGAAAGAACAACACAAGAGAAATGTATTAGAAATATGTTGTATTAAACCGATTTTAAGAGTTATGTCTGTTAAATTAATCTATGAATTATTATGGATTTAAAAATTAAAATATTATTTGTTGAACTATGAAGTCTTTTGTAAAAATAATAATAATAATAATAATAATAATAATAATAATAATAATAATAATAATAATATGTAATGATAATTCTAAAATAATTAATCTAAACATTTTTTCGAGGACCCCAGAGCCACGGACCTCCTTACAATTCATTGTTCATGTTGAAGTATGATTTGTTTTTTTACACTTTTTCCTTTAGCCTTAAAAATACATTTTAAATATATTGTACGAACCAGACAACTATTATACTATGATTTAAAAGTTTAAATATTATTATTTGTTGAACTATGAAACTTTTTGTAAAACAATAAAAATAAAAATAAATCACAGACCCCCTATAAATTTACTAACTCCTTATAATTCGTGTTTTTTTTCTTAGGTTAGTTTATTTTATTTTTAAAATGTTAAATACATTTATTTTAACGTACGTTTACTGCGCAAAGGGGCAGCAAGAAATGGGGGATACGGCCGGGTATCTGGCAACCCGGTCCCGGATCGTTTAGCCAACTGTCGATGACGTGTGTCAGTTTTGGCGGTTGTTCAGTCGGTTCAGCTAACTGCTAATATTTGTATTGGTTTTGTCTAATACCAGATAAGTCAAATTATGAATTTGTATACGTAAAATGGACGACATAATTTGAAGAAGAGTAAAAATGTAAGTAATGACGTTAGCTATCTTAACGTTAACATTAGCCAAATTTACAACGAGCTAGGTTAGCTAGCATAACATCGGTAAGCTAGCTATTGTTAGCCAAGGCTACATAAAAAGGCATTTAAACAAGATATAGCTTAATACAAAACACAAAGCAATATTAAAAAGACATAATGGACTTTATTAGTAACACCTGTACAATCCAGTCTTATAATGTTCAGCTCTAACGCTGTGGTGTTAATACAAATGTTTATTATTCAGGTCATAGTTAGTGGTTGTGTTGTACTCAACTGTATTATATTGAGAGGTGTTTTTAATATTCTGCCCCCCTTGGACTAACAATTAGAAACACCTCAATATTATGTAGTCCCGTACAACACCACTGCTAACTACAACCTCAATAATAAACATAATTGATTACAAACTTTGGAAACACACTTTATTATAGACTTATTATAAGAGCTGAGGTTGAACATCCATCCATCCATCCATCGTCCACCGCTTATCCGGGATCGGGTCGCGGGGGCAGCAGCTCCAGTAAGGAACCCCAATCTTCCCTTCTCCGGGCCACATCCTCCAGCTCCGACTGGGGGATCCTGAGGCGTTCCCAGGTCAGTGAGGAGATATAATCTCTCCACAGAGTCCTGGGTCTTCCCCGGGGTCTCCTCCCAGCTGGACGTGCCTGGAACACCTCCCTAGGGAGGCGCCCAGGTGGCATCCTTACTAGATGCCCGAACCACCTCAACTGGCTCCTTTCAACGTAAAGGAGCAGCGGCTCTACTCCGAGTCTCTCACGGATGGCTGAGCTTCTCACCCTATCTCTAAGGGAGACACCAGCCACCCGTCTGAGAAAACCCATTTCGGCCGCTTGTACCCGTGATCTCGTTCTTTTGGTCATGACCCAGCCTTCATGACCATAGGTGAGGGTAGGAACGAAGATCGACCGGTATATTGAGAGCTTTGCCTTCTGGCTCAGCTCTCTTTTCGTCACAACGGTGCGGTAAAGTGACTGTAATACCGCCCCCGCTGCTTCGATTCTCCGGCCAATCTCTCGCTCCATTGTCCCCTCACTCGCGAACAAGACCCCGAGGTACTTGAACTCCTTCACTTGGGGTAATGGCTCATTCCCTACCCGGAGTAGGCAATCCACCGGTTTCCTGCTGAGAGCCATGGCCTCAGATTTAGAGGTGCTGATCCTCATCCCAACCGCTGCACACTCGGCTGCGAACCGATCCAGTGACTGTTGAAGGTCACAGACCGATGATGCCATAAGGGCCACATCATCTGCAAAGAGCAGCGATGAGATCCTCAGGTCACCGAACTGCAACCCCTCTCCTCCACGACTACGCCTCGATATCCTATCCATGAAAATCACGAACAGGATTGGTGATAAAGCGCAGCCCTGGCGGAGGCCAACATTCACTGGGAACGAGTCCGACTTACTGTCGAGTATCCGGACACAACTCTTGCTTTGGGCGTACAGGGATTGGATGGCCCTCAAAAGTGACCCCCTCACCCCATACTCCCGCAGCACCTCCCACAGTATCACCCGGGGGACCCGGTCATACGCCTTCTCCAGATCCACAAAACACATGTAGACCGGATGGGCGTACTCCCAGGCCCCCTCCAGGATCCTTGCAAGAGTAAAGAGTTGGTCTGTTGTTCCACGACCAGGACGGAATCCGCATTGTTCCTCTTCAATCAGAGGTTCGCTGAGGTTGAACACTCTTTTTTTATTGATGGTTTATTTTCTTTGAAAGGGTGTACTTGCATTATTATGCCATTATACTATCATTCTGCCAGTGGCATAAAATGGTTTTCAAATGACAATAATATTAAATATTTATGGGTAAATATATCATCCAACAAAAGTAGCTATTACTAATTATTCATTTCCAACTCACAGCGCTCGAAATATCTCCTTTCTGTAATGCATATGTCATGTCTGAATAAAGCCATACTTACATAACGGACATCCATTACTTTATAACAGATAGATGAAACCAGTAATATAACGTGTGAAAGTGCTGTGTTGCTGTTTAAGTGATGTGTTGTATCAGTTATGCAGAATCCATAGAATGAGTATCTGATATGTTTGTGATTATATTCAGGGTTGTTGCAGCAGGGGCAGTGACAGCTGACTGGCAGGTGGAGCTACCTGCTCTCAGGTGAGCGCTCACTGGTTTTATGAGAACATATTATCCAGGATGGTTTTAAGATGTTTTAAGATACAGTGTATTACAGGTAGGTGTACAACTGTGGGTTACAATACACACTGCCTATTTGTTAGGTATTTAGTGAAATCAGATTTGACTGTTTTATGTATAAATTAAAACTTAAGTTAAGTCTCATATTACTATTCTGATATAAAATATTAACTGTCCTTAAAAATCACTTTTTGGACAAATGACACAATCACAATAAAAAGCAAGGTAAGTCACTTTTATGTATATAGCACATCTCATTATAACTTAATGTGCATTACCTTACCTTACCTTGCAGACGGCAAAGGAATGATAAAAAATTATTAAATATCACAAAGTGCACAACAATGAAATACAAAAAACCCAGAAGAAAACCCAAGAGGGAAAAAACTCCCACCCTCCAAAATACTTTGGTACGCCTTGCACCCACCCCACAGACACAAACCACAGACACAGTTTTTAACTTAAAATGCACACGGCAACTTGATAGATAGATAGATAGATAGATACTTTATTCATCCCGAGGGAAATTTAGGACTTGGTTAACTAGAACATTTACAGAATAATACAAAATAATTAAATATGATACGATATGATCACATACATAACAGTGAAATGTGATGTGGTTGAAAGTATTAGTTTTATTACCTTGGTAATAGATTGAAATGTTCCCATACTTTTGGTTAGATACATACATAAAATACCAACATAAATAGACAGGCACATACCCTGTCCTTCAGAGTGCCGGCTCTCCGGGGGCCTCATTGCAGAAACTTCCTAAGTCTGACAATCCTATCTTATCTCAGTTTAGGATGACATTTAGGATTATTGGTATTATGGAAACATGTTTCCTGACTGCGTTTAGGAAGAAATCCTATCTTTTTAGGATAGGAATTTAGATATTACAGAACCGTCCAAACTTTTTTATTCCCAAATTAGGATGACATAGACCTTGTCCTAAATTCAAAATAACTGCCAAAAATGGCAGCAGCACCGTTGTTATGTCTGTATGGCGATGAGAACGATGATGGACAACGAAATACAATGATTGAAAAGCTACTCAAACCGTATGATGACGCTTTAAATGTCCCGGACCGTGTATGAAAGGGATAGTTTGTAAGTTTAGAAGTGTGGTTGTATGAGTTACTTTTCCGTCGTCAGTGTATCACTGACAGTAGATGTTTGTGAGAAACAGACAGGAGTACCAGCAGGAAGCTAAGCTATGTACTGCCCAATAAGTCTACGCTATATATATATATTTTTTAAAACTTTTGTTTTGGGCTTTTTATGCCTTTAATGACAGTGTAGTGAAGATTAGGAAAGGGGGAGAGAGAAGGGGGACAGCATACAGCAAATGGCCACGGGTCAGACATCATAATCAAAGATACAGGCATTACAGGATGAGTGCCGATTGAAGAATCTAATTTATTGTTAGGATTTCTTAGTTAAGATAAGATAGGAGGTCTGAGATAGGACAGGACACGGCCATGAGTTTAAGGATCTGTAATTTGAAGATAGATATCTTTGAAACTCAAGTTTAGATAGGACAAGCATTTAGGACATGTTTCTGTAATGAGGCCCCACGTCTTTAAATCAAAAATAATTTGCATGATTTTGGACTTTGAACAGAAGTTCTAAACCACAATGATGGCCGCCATTGTTCTTCTAATGGAGATACCCAGACCCGTTGGAAAGAAGAGGTGAAAAGCAACAAATGCTATGGGACGACCAGTTGTTCCAACATTGAACACTTTTCATTTTCATTTTCCCAAGCACGCTCGCTGGTAAATTGATGAAATTACTGAATATTTTGATATTTTAACACATTAGCTGCCCCTTTATGAATCTAGTCAGCAGTGGTATTTTATGTAGCCAGCTTTAGTTGATTTAATGGTAAGGTAATAGCCAGCTAGCTAATGTAAGCAACACTTCCCTAGCTGCCATAACCAGAAGTTAGTTGACCTGCTTTTAACTCAAATTAATTGCAGTTATTGGCGTTTGTGAACATACAAAGTTTATCTTTGTTAAGTGGATTTATTGTAAGTTAGCTACACTTATTTGCAACTGCATTACTACCTCTGATTACAATCGTAGCTAGCTCAAATAGATAGCATGGCTAGCCTGTGTCTAGAAAGGTTGTTCCTTGGTTAATTCATTGCAGTCATTGCACACATCATTTGTTAGGCAGTGCATCAACAAAAAGTGATAGCGGTATAAATGTGGATGATCACAGTAAAAAGAAAGTGAATGTGCAAATGGGAAAAAAGGACTTAACCCTTTAACACCTAAGCCTAAAAAGCCTCAACATTTTCGCCTGGACTTTTTTGCTTATTTTGACTATAAAAAAGGTCAGAAAATGTCCTGTGAGTAAGTGCTTTTGCCCATTTTCCAACAATACCTGGAACTTTCCATATCTGGCAGTCATTTACAATTTGTTGCATGTTATGAGAGTGTAATAACAGTTTAAAATGAAGAGAAACACAAAAGCAGAATTTGAGTTTAGTAGTTTAGTGAACAAAAAACACTGCAAATGTACATGAATAAGAGATTTAACATGTTACATTTGAAGTTTGAAATGTATACAACTATTTCCAGTAAAAGTTTTGAGTCTTTTACTCTTAAATATGCAAAAACAGGCCATAAAATGGAAAATATGTCCAGGCGTTTTTCCCCACACAGGGTAATTTTCTCCTCTCTGACAGTCTCTTCACATGCAGAGGTCTTGGTGGTACTGCCAGTGACTGTTCCTGTCTACCTGCAGACACAGGCCCACATCATAGTCCTCACACTTCCAGGCAGTGCTCCTCTTGCAGAGTTTAGAGCTTGAAGTCGATGGTGTAGCCCAGGGGGGGCCAACCAGTCAGAGGTTAAGAGCCAAAGATGTTACTATGTTACGGCAAAGAGCCACATCATACACACAGTCACAGATGCGCACCCCCCCTCTCGTTCTCTCTTTTGTTCTCAGCCTTTCTCTGTGCTCCCTCACTCTCTTCCTCCCCTCTCTCTCTCTCACAGACAAAATTAAAATCTAAAACTTTACACACACACACACACACACACACACACCCTCCCAAAGACACACACCCTCACACAGACAGACACACAGCTCTGCTCAGACAGATTTATTGTAAATGTCACACACCATAATATTGACAGAAATTGAACAGTTATTATCATCAATGAACATTGTGTGCACTCTCACACACAAACTCTCAGTAAAAAAGAAAAAGTGTTTTATCTTCCTCTGCATGTTGCTTCTTTACATTAGTGGGACGTCTGACATTCCTTGCCTCGAACAATCCTCCTCAAATCTGGCTTGTATTCCGTTGTGGTCACTCGAAGCAATTCTTTTACACGTGTGTCAGAACAGATGGATACTTTGATTTAACGTGTTTCAGGGTAGAAAACTGACTCACAGACGTGTGTTGAACCAGACATTGATAGTAGCTTGAGCGCAGCCCGTTTGACATTGGGATATTTTTCAATTGGCACAGTTTTCCAGAACTCAAGGGTCCCTTCCCTCAGAACAGGTTTCAGTCGGATGCGGATGCCATCACAGGCTTCATGACGTGGTCTAAATTGAGTGATTTAGACACAAGTTGCTCCTGGTGAATGATGCAGTGGAAATTCCAAAACTCAGGAAATGTGTTGTCAGTTTTGCACAGCCCCACAAGCCCATTCACAGATCCGACCATAGATGGCGCTCCATCCGTGGCTATTGCGGTTAGTTTCTGTTTGGGCACATTTGCTTTCACAAATACATTTATCATTGTTTCTTTCACATCGATGCCACTGGTTCTGTCTTTTAATGGCACAATATCAAGGAGTTCTTCTTTTATAACACAATCATTTGACACCGATCAATATTGCCAGCTGAGGCTTGTCTTGTATGTCACAAGACTCATCCAATGCCACACTGAAATACTTGCATGTTTGAGATCAGAGTGTAACTGCGCTTCAATGGCGGCGTTAATGTCCGATATTCTGTGTTCAACAGTGTGGCGGGACAGTTGGACGTCTGATACCGTTTATTTCAGGAGACAAGATTTCAACCACGTCACTGAGGCCTTTTTTAACAAACTCCCCTTCATTGTATGGCTTTTTAGCTCGTGCTATGTTCCAAGCAACTTGATATGCTGCAAGCGTTACGGTATCCGAGTGCTTCGTTATTTCTTTTGAAAAACTGTCTGCTTTTCTGCCTGACTTTTCAAGGTGTTTAACTTGTGCTTGCGAAGTTCAGTACCTTTTGGGAATTCCTGGTCGATGTTATTATGGAGTGAGGTGAAATGGCGCTGAAGATTTGAAGCCTTGAAATGCGCTAATGACGTCTGACATATAAGGCAAAATGGCTTGCAATTGTGTTCGACAAAAAAATATGAATTCTCCCACTCTACTAAAAACGTCCTATGTTCATCTTCATATTTTCTCTTAGCTGGGCATTTTTCCCCTGCCATTTTAGGATTAAACTCAGATGGTCAGATAGTGTTTACTCAACGATAGGTTTTTCGCCTCTCGAAGGTGATTGGTTCACTGCATCGCGGGCATTTTTGTGATTGGCTCTTGGTCCACATCAAAATTAGACGCGCTGTCATGCTCTCATACTGACACCACACATACACACACGTACACACAAATAAAACTCGATATGAACTGAAGAGCCGCATGAACCTGGGAAAAGAGCCGCATGCGGCTCGAGAGCCGCTGGTTGGCCACCCCTGGTGTAGCCGTTTATGACAGCAGGCACTTAACTTGGCCTTGATGTATTGCTTGATGCTGAGCCTGGCCTTGGTACCAACCATCCTCTTGTCCACTGCAAGGTGCGGACTTGGGTGGTAGATGGCCTTGCAGTTCATGCATATAATTTCCATGAGAGGTCTGACCCGGTGGAGGTGGTCACAATCCTCGGTACCCATTTTCCTCATTTTTCTCTGGGTCACTCATATGAAGATTAGATCAAATGGCCATGAACTGTCCTGTACAGTCTGGGGACATGACAGTGGCAGGGAATGACACATTGAAAATGGTTTGCTTACACCAAACGTTGCTCATCTTTCTGCAGGTCCAAATCTGACATGTACAGCAACATGCCTGTGAACTTCTTCATTTCTTCTGGAGTTATTTCAGTCCAGATGAACTTTCTCCCTCTCTCCAGGTTTTTGGCTGCATTCTTGTTTGTGTATTCACAGAGGGGTTAGAAAACTGCAGAATCAAAGTAGGAATAACTGTCACCTGGTGGTGGGTTTCCCATATCGAGTGGGGGTTGGACACCTGGGGTGGTTGAGGGACTCCATCATCGGGCTCTGCCTCAGTCTGCCATCTTTGATGATGTGGTGAGCGACTTCTGTCTCTGACAGCATCACCAGATCCTTCAGCATTCCCACAGCTTCTCCCTCTACAGCCCTGAATGTGATCTCTGGTGACACCTCCTCCTCTCCAGCTCCAGCCTGCACACAGCCTCTGCTAGGACGCAGGCTACTTGAAGAAGACGCGCACATTTACGCATATAAAGTACAATTACACACCTAGTACAACCTTACAGACTTGGTACACTGTTCTAAACAAGTCACCACGCAATACAAGTGTTGATTTACATACCGTCTTGCTTCCATTTGAATTAAATCTGCAGTTTTCTGGCTCTATTTCTCCGCTGTGTTGTCTGTGTTTCTCCAGCGCTGTGTGTGTATTCGCTCTAAACAAAGGCGCTGTTTCGCAGGCTTCCGGGAGGAGCCGTAAGTGAAGTTACCGCAAAGTCTCAGCTTTTAGAAACCATTGAAATTTCTTCAACAGAGTGAACCCTGACGTAATTACGGTAATTTTTCGCTTGTGCAACGTGTCGCCGACGACACGTTCAGTGTTAAAGGGTTAATGTAGTGATGGATGTACATTATGTGTTAATATTAACAGAAATGTTCTTTAAGAGTAACCGCTGAGCTGTCTATCATGCTGGAAACCATTCAAACAAAAGTCAATGTAAACCGTCAAATACCGTTTAAATATTTGCTTTGGCAGTAGTAGTTTTAATGACGTATTATCAGCATCTTAGAACTTGTGTCTATCGTTCCGGGCGACGGGACACTGTTGTGAGCTTCGGTACTATTACCACGTTATTATCATATGTGTATTATTAACTTGATATCATTATTTTATTTTTTAAACATCACTGTTATTGTCAATGTTAAATGTTCCTTTAAAATTCTAATTTAGTTTAGACATTGTTTTTCAATGATTGACCTTTAACTTAAACCAACATGTATTACAATATATATATATATATATATATATATATATATATATATATATATACAGTATATCTCAAAAGTGAGTACACCCTTTAGATTTTTGAAAATATTCTGTTATATCCTTTCAGGGGATAACATTATCCTACTGAAACTTTGATATAACTTAAAGTAGTCAGTGTGCTGCTTGAATAACAGTATAGATTTATTGTCCTTTGAAAATTACTCAGTACACAGCTGTTAATGTCTAAACAGCTGGCAACAAAAGTGAGTACACCCCATAGTGAACATGTCCTAATTGTGCCCAATGATGTTGTTTTCCCGCCCTGGTGTCATGTGACTCGTTAGTGTTACAAGGATTCAGGTGTAAATGATAAGCAGGGCTGTTAAATTTGGTGTTTTGGGCACAATTCTCTCTGAATGCTGGACAACATGGCACCTCATGGCAAGGAACTCTCTGAGCGGCTGAAAAAAAGGATTATTGCGCTTCACAAAGATGGCCTTGGCTATAAGAAGATTGCCAACACCATGAAAATGAGTTGCAGCACAGTGGCTAAGATCATACAGCGGTTTTCCAGGACAGGTTCCACTCGGAACAGGCCTCGCCAGGGTCGACCAAAGAAGTTGAGTCCACGTGCTCAGCGTCATATCCAGAGGTTGGTTTCCAAAAATAGACGTGCGAGTGCTTCCAGCATTGCTGCAGAGGTTGCAGAAGTGGGATGTCAGCCTGTCAGTGCCCAGACCATACGCCGCACACTGCATCAAATCGGTTTGTATGGCCGTCGCCCCAGACAGAAGCCCCTTCTGAAACCGATGCATAAGAAAGCCCGCAAACAGTTTGCTGAAGACAATGAATCCAAGAACATGAGTTACTGGAACCATGTCCTGTGGTCTGATGAGACCAAAATAAACCTGTTTGGGTCAGATGGTGTCCGGCGTGTGTGGCGGCACCCTGGTGAGGAGTACCAAGACAAATGTGTTTTGCCTACAGTCAAGCATGGTGGTGGCAGCATCATGGTCTGGGGCTGCATGAGTGCTGCCGGCACTGGGGAGCTGCATTTCATTGAGGGACACATGAATTCCAATATATACTGTGACATCCTGCAGCAGAGCATGATCCCCTCTCTTCGGAAACTGGGCCGTAGGGCAGTTTTCCAACATGATAATGACCCTAAACACACCTCCAAGATGACAACGGCCTTGCTGAAGAAGCTGAAGGTTAAGGTGATGGACTGGCCAAGTATGTCTCCAGACCTAAACCCAATTGAGCACATGTGGGGCATCCTCAAGAGGAAGGTGGAGGAGTGCAAGGTGTCCAACATCCGTGCGCTCCGTGATGTCGTCGTGGAGGAGTGGAAGAAGATTCCAGAAGCAACCTGTGCAGCTCTGGTGAATTCCATGCCCAGGAGGGTTAAAGCAGTGCTAGATAACAATGGTGGTCACACAAAATATTGACACTTTGGGCACAATTTAGACATGTTCACTATGGGGTGTACTCACTTTTGTTGCCAGCTGTTTAGACATTAACAGCTGTGTACTGAGTAATTTTCAAAGGACAATAAATCTATACTGTTATTCAAGCAGCACACTGACTACTTTAAGTTATATCAAAGTTTCAGTAGGATAATGTTATCCCCTGAAAGGATATAACAGAATATTTGCAAAAATCTAAAGGGTGTACTCACTTTTGAGATATACTGTAAATAGTTTGTATTTATTAATGGAGCTATTAATATCTAGAGGAAAAACAATATTAACACCTTAACCTCTTACCGTGTGGACGGCCTGCCGGCGGGCCCAGCAACAGTTTTATTTTGCCATGTGTTGTGTACAGTCCACCATGCTGGATGTGGTACCCATGCCACATCTTTTTAGAAAGCTTAGAATCTCATCTATTTAGATTGCAATCACAACAGCAGGTACAATCAACTCCTCAAAATAGCAATTAAACTCAAAAATCAAAATCATAACTTTGAGCCAACTCATTATGAAGCTTCATAATAATCCTATGATCAGTAATAATCCAAAAAAAACACTCCTGTGTCATTGCCAAAGGTCCAAACGATCATTTCCGGTAAAAAGATATTGATCACCAACATCGTCACGTCTATAAAAGCCCATGAACAGCTGTTGCAATCTTTGAAATCAGCTGATCGATGTGTGAGATATTTTGTTTATACAGTAAAAACGTTACTCCCGCTGCCTGCACCGTGTCTTTATACTTAATTTACTATGTGTTATTACTACTAACAGGGAATATGGGTATATAATAGTTATTTATGAGCAATACAAATAATATTTTATTAATAAATATTATAATATCTCCAAATTGCACAGTTTGTCAACGCCTGGTGTTATTCTTAGATAAACCTGTCTAATAAGTTAAGTTTTTGTCTCTTTTATCTGAAATTTGAACCTGAACTTGGTAACAC
Organism: Cottoperca gobio; assembly: GCF_900634415.1. Taxonomy (NCBI): domain Eukaryota; kingdom Metazoa; phylum Chordata; class Actinopteri; order Perciformes; family Bovichtidae; genus Cottoperca; species Cottoperca gobio. The sequence continues at coordinate 24,920,250 of NC_041368.1, read as the reverse complement.
TTGATTCTATGTTTCTATTGTGTATTCCAGTTCACCACTACCAGCGATACCATCTTCAGGCATCTTTTTCAACACAGATATTCAGACCACTATTACTCAGTGCCAGAAGCACTTGGAGTGATTCTTCACTGTTTTACAAGAACAATAAGAGAGTTATCTTTTGAATGAGACCAAAACCATGCATGTGGTGCAAATGATTGAAGAGCAGCTTCTAATTTACTTTGGGTTTGTCGTTTGTAGGTATTTTCGTGTAAATTCGCCCACACTGTAAGAGGTTAAAGGAACTTTGTATAGACAGTAAATTTACAATATCTCCCAATAACTAAAATATATTTCCTACATTTTTTGCAATAGTATTTGGACTCTGGTGGAGTTAAAAGTGTTTAATGTACATGTATGTATGTACACAAATATAAAAAAAACTTTTTTATATTCCAACTAACAATGAAAAAAAGTACTGTGGCAAGAAACAAAAGCCACACTTTATTGTTATTGATATAAAACACAGAGACACATGTAGAGAATACATATCATCACCAAGTCTAGCAAAATCAGCTTGAATCTTTTGTAAAATCAAATGCTTTTCATTCATATTCTATTCTTTGTTTCCAAAAAATATACATCTCTTAAATGAAAATATTGTTTCAATGTGAGACCTCAGCCTTGGCAGGGATGATGGGCAGTTTAAGTTGACAACATAGACGGTGCACAAGGATGGATCTGAGGGTCTTGTCTCTGATGCCATAGATGAGAGTGCTCAGACATCTGGGAAAAAGAATAACAAACACATAAAGAATACTCTGGATGCGCAAGATGGTTATTCTGTCAGTAATTTTTGAGATGGCGATAAGCAAGGGGTTCTGTATAGTTGAAGACAGACTGAGGCCCAGCTGCACCAGATGCAGCAGCAGGGTGTTACGAGCCTTACGAGCTGAAGCTTTGTCTGTGGAGGCTGACCTGGCTGCTATCATCACACCAATAAAGGAGGAAATTATTGCCACACTAGCTGATACAAACAACACAAGAGTGTAGGCTTTGTCATAATCATCAGACCTTGGGCCAAGCACAATGTTTTCTTTAGCACAAAAACGTTTCATCTGCAGGCTCTCCAGGTCTTTAAATGGAAAATCTAACATTAAAATAACTTGTGCGAGGATATTTAGTGAACTGAAGGCCCAAACCACAATAATAGCCACTGCTGTGTTTCTGATGGTAACGATGGTAGAGTGCCTCAGTGGGTAGCACACAGCTACATATCTCTCCAGAGACATCACCACCAGCGTGAGAGGAGAGATTACACCTGTTAGATCAGCGAGCATGGCAAGAACACCACACACAGGATATGTCAGCGTTACTCTACAAGCAGCCAGCAGGTACAGTAACTGGCTCAGTGCCATCTGTACAGTGTCTGCTGAAAGGAGGTTAAACAGAAGAATGTATCGGGAGGTTTCACGAAACACCGTTTTACTCCTCAAGGTGAATAACATGGTTCCATTAATGAAGAGAAACACACAGCATGGCACTGTAATTGGAGCAGAAAACAACACAATTTCCAGTATTCCCCGTGTCCGCTGTCCAACAGTGAAGTTGGTCTGAGCTGACATGATAGAGAGACATTTATAAGATTTATGGGTTTAATTCAGATAGACTATACATTTAAATAATCTGAAAGAGCAAAAAAATATTCTGATTTTAACACAAAAGCTAATTAATCCATTGAGTTCACATGCAAAACAGAAAGTGATCCACATACATCTTCCCAGTGCTGACAGTTAGCATGTTGGAGATGATTTGATTGGAGCAGAACTGATCTGCAGGGTTTTCTTGTCTGCATATGCATTTTATGCATTCACGAACTTCACATGATACCGTCACACATGGTTACTAGATCTGTAAACAAAAAACAGTAATGAGTGATGTCATCCTTCAGGAGAGAGAAAGAGAGAGAATTAAAAATAGTTATATCTTACTGCCCAATATGTATCAACTGTGTGTGTCAGTGAATGACCCAGACACACACTTTTGCTGCTTAGTACGTGTTGTGGAAGTCCCAGATACGTTGGGAAACCACGACGTTGTGTCGGTTTTATAACATCATCCGGCGGCTCACACAACTCAGTGACTTTCACCAAGTAACTGTATTCACTGTCTCTAGCAAGTCACACATCGGCTGAATGAATCTAGTTTACTACAGCGGTATGAACCTAAATTAAACAAATGTTGCCCTGATTTAATTTCAATAAACGTATCAAAAGGATGCAGAAATAACTCCATAATGATGGTGATTTGTAAAAATCCTGAATTCTTGCTTTGTCTGGTGTGTCTGCAAGACGACAAGCAAACAACTTTTAAAATGCATGTTTTCTGAATGGAGTTTGGATCGATCAGGGCTAGACTAATATTGTAGCTGCTTAATCAACACTCAAAATAATCTAGGCATGAATACAGCAGCTACTTTATTGTTTATAACATAGACATGGTCTATGACAGGGCTATTCAACTTCATCAGCAAGTGGGCCGAATAGGAAAATCACTCGGGGTTTGTGGGCCACACAATATTTTGTCAATGAATCACTACAAATAACTCTTACTTACAGTAGTGTTAATAGTTACTAATACATGAAATGAACTAGTCACATGCATCCCCTTTTTTCACTTTGTTTGTATCACCTTAATTCATTACAGATTCACACTTTTAACCGGCGCAGCTTTTCTCGTTTTTACGGCACTGGTTTAGCGGTTCAGGAAACTCAGAGCAATTGCATGCGAGTTAAGCCATCCCACGTGATGCTACTCAGCCAATCAAATCTGTGCATTCCAGGCGGCAAACATTGCGACTCTGAATACAGACAGATGAGAGGCGAGACTGAGGCGAGTGACGGACAAAAAGCGATTAGCGATTAGACACGTTAGCGATACAGGGAGAGAAGACGGAGAGACGAGTGAGCGGCAGACAGGGAGAGACAAATAATCACACATGGCACTCTCTAAGAAGAGAAAAGTGGACAGCGAAAACAGCTTTCAACCCAGAATGAACACTCATTTATGTTCATCCTTCCCACTGGAAGCACAAAACCAGTGTGTCTCATATGTTCAGAGACCGTGGCGCTCATTAAAAGTGGCATTGTGAAACGCCACTAGGAGACAAAACACAACGTTTTTGACCAAACACACCCAATCAAATCTGAACTGAGGTCACAGAAAATAAGCAATCTCAGAGCCCAATATAATCAATCCACCAGGATCCTGACCCATTCATTCACTGCCCAACAACCTGCTAATGAATGTTCCCTCAGAGTTGCTTGGATTTTGGGTCAACACAAAAAAACATTTACTGATGGAGGGGCTGTCAAGGAGTGCATGACTGCAGTAGCTGAAACTTTGCTTGAGGGAAAACAAAAAGAAGAGCTTTGTGACAAAATAAAGCAAATACATATATCAGCATCATCAGCCACAAAGAAAAGTGAAATATTAACCCAGGATGTGCTCGCGCAGCTGGATGAAGCCCTTCATAAGGCACCGTGTGTACGCTTAGCTGTAGATGAGTCCACTGATGTTTCTGACAATGCTCAGCTGTTAGTTTATTTAAGGTTCTTCAACAAAGACAAGAAAGTGTTCTGTGAAGACCTGTTAGGTGTTACTCCCCTTCAGACCAGTACAAGAGGAGAGGACATCTACCTGGCCATTAAGGAGATGTTGACAAAGCGAGGAATAGAACCAAAACAAGTGGTTTCAATAACCACAGATGGAGCCCCTGCCATGATAGGGAGAGAGAAAGGAGCTGTGGCAAGAATGAAACAGGACAATCCTGAGCTCATCTCTTACCATTGTATAATTCATCAATCTGTGCTGTTCTCCACCCTGTCAGATGAGCATGCTGATGTGATGAACACAATGATGAAAATGATCAATTTTCTCAGGGCATCCTCTTCCTATCAGCATCGAATGCTCAGGGAATTCCTCAGAGAAGTTGATGCAAACGCTGATGATCTTTTGCTGCACAACAATGTGAGATGGCTCAGCAAAGGCACGGTGTTGGAGCGCTTTTGGTCCATCAGAAGAGAAGTAGCAGCGTTCTTGGAAGAACTGAAAAGTCAGAAGGCAACACAGTTTTCTCTCTTTTTAAAAGATGAGAAAAATATGGATAATGTGGCCTTTTTGGTTGCTATCACTTCACAGCTGAATGAACTGAATTTGAAGCTACAGGGGAAGGACAATTCAATTTGTGAACTGATGACAGCTGTCCGCTCCTTCCAGAGGAAACTTGAGGTGTTCAAGGAAGATCTGCAGGGAGACTATGAACACTTCCCAGCAGTGAGGGAACAGGTTCAGGGACAGAGAGATGCGTCTTCTTTTGTTGATTTTGTTGATAAACTGATTGTAAACTTCAGCAAACGTTTTGACAGCTTCAGTTTTGGACGGCAGTTCACCATGTTCATTCAGAACCTATTTCTCATCACAGAGTTCTCAAAGGAAGTCACACAGCACTTCAAGTGGCCAAATGCTGGGCCTGTCAAGATGCAACTGGTTGATCTCCAAGCAGATGTGAGCCTGAAAGAGCTATTTGGAAGAACTGACCATGCCACTTTCTGGCTCCAAATGGTCTCTGAGCTTTTCCAGGTCTGAGGAAAGTAGCCCTGTACATCTTCACCATGTTTGGCTCCACATACAGCTGCGAGGCAGCATTCTCCACAATGAACATAATTAAAACTAAATATCGTTCCAGGCTAACCAATGAGCACCTGAACATGTGTATGAGAATGGACCTGACACCTTTCCAGCCCAGATTTTAAATCCTGGCAGGACAAGCTAGAGATCAATTCTCTCACTGAACAAAAGAAGGTGGGGGAGTGGGATATAAGAGGGAAATAAAGAGAAACTGTAAAACTGTTCAATTGTTCATTTGGTTGAGACTGTTAAGTCAAAATGTGAAATAGTTAACAAAGAATAAGGGCAACTCAAGCTGCTGCTACACTTTATTTTATTTGTCCAAAATTAAGCACTTTATTTTAAGATGCACAATTTTTCAAAAACTATTTTATTTATTTTCTCTATTTTATTTTTAAATGCAGCCCGAGAAGAACATCATACATATCTACAGTATTATATATCTGTACAGTTCAATGTTCAGTGACAATACATATTGTTGAAATGTTTTTGAATGGTACTCTCTTTATTAGATTTGACAGTCAGCTGTTGATGGCGTGCAGACGTTGATACAGCTACTAGGCTGCTTCAATATATCTCACACTAAGTTAAACATTATGATGCTCCGGACCTTTGCTTGAGGAAATTCTCTAACTGGACCTCTTTGAATTTTAGTTGAATACCCCTGGTGTATGCGATGCTCATGCGCTTTGCATTGTTGACATTACAGCATGGTCCACGACATTAACTGATCACTGCCACTGAAAGTACAATGACCAGACGGTTGCTTTCCGATCGTTTGACCGCCCCATTAGATAAACATATCTGTTTTGAAGGTAGAACCACAGGCCCTGTTGCATGAGACATTCATCTGTAGAGATTACAATTCTCACCAACTGCAAATTTGCCCATTTCAACAATTTTTTGGCCTGCATCAGGGACCTCAAGCACATGGCCCCTCCATGATAAATTATAACACTGCTACAGTACACCTGCCTACGGCATGATGACCAAAATTGGCTGCTGCCCCAATATTGCTGGCTAGCTGGGGTTATGATACAGTGGTGCAGGGATGACGTATTCTTGTAGTCCGCCCTTGAAGTTAGGATCGTCCTGTTTCCCTCCACAAAAAGCAACAGGATTTTAACATTGGCTTTTTGGTTATAGTAGGAAATAAACTCTGTGGCAAACAAGCATTTATGATACTTACACATTTCAGTCAGCAAGATGATCTTCACAAATGATAACCTGTTTTAGGAGTTTTGAGGCGTAAATTCAAAAGCCAGTAGTAAGAAGCTAACGTTGAGCTATAATGGAACTACACCACGGTCGCATAACTCAGGTCACCACAGATAAACTTACTAACTAATGTTTGCGTGATGACGTTTCGTCTCATTTAGCCACTTGTTAGCAACAGCCTTTTTTAAGACACATTAAAGCTTCAAAATTCGCTAGTGGGGTATTTACTGACGCATTTTATGTTGAGGAACAAAACATTAAAATCTCTTCAGCTTGTGTTACTTAAGGCATCTAACCAAAAACACATTCAAAAAACTATTTATTTCGAGACGAGGGAAGTGCTAAAACGCTGATTAATTGGTTTTAGGACTCTGACGTTTCTCTTTGTATTAAGTGCAAGCTTTATGGCAGAATTATTGTATGTAGAAAGTCACAGCACACACACATTGTGTTTGTGAGTGTGTGCATGTGGGTTGGGGGGGGGGGGTAAGTGTGCATGCAATCCTAATTGCTTTGACCAATATAAAGTGTGTGTTTTATGTTTATTGTTGCATATCATTTGTATTGTTTGACATGAGGGCAGTTAACATTCTTGTAGTTTTCTAATTTTTCTGTATTTATATACATATTTTTAATTTACAATTGCAGAAATGTAAGTTAACAGTTTCATAGGAAATTGTCACAAATTAGATATTACAGAAAATAATTAATCAATATCTGTGAATCTTGAAATAACAAGAGGGTCTGTTTGTCCAGAATTAACATTGAATTGAAAATATCTTGATTCTTGATTCAACATTGACTCAAAGTACGCAATTTGGGATTTGTTAAAAAAATAAAAATCATAAAGCATAGCACATAGGCAATAGGAACCACATCATTTTATTTTACTTAACAGAAGTATATACAGGAGGTCATAAATATGAAGTGCTGCAAATCCCACTTGAATGTTTTTAAGATAAATTCCTTTTACTACAGATTCCATATTTAAATATAAAATAAATAATGTTTTCTTTCCCAAATTAAAGGAGGTTCACTGCATGTCAGCGCCCCTTCCTTTCCTGTATCTTTCCAAACTATCACTATCAAATAAAAAGCATAAATGCTAAAGAAGTATCTTAACAAACTAAACAAAAGAAAAACACTTATATGTACATCCAAGTTGTTTTATATTTTGCTCTAATTATGACTTTTATTCTTACTGGCGCTGAAGAAATCCTTTCCATACCAGTGATGACGAGTCAGGCAGGTTTGGGTAAGCTTACTAGAAAATGTCACGGGTTAAGGTGGGTCAAAAAGGGACAAAGCAGCATTATTAGTTATTAATGACTTACAGAAACTTACATTGCATACAATAGTCCAAATTCTCTTCCCTTCTCTCTGCCACTGTCTCTCTCTGAAACACACGGTGAGCACCACAGCGCTCAATTCTCACAATTGTGCATAAAGTTGTCGGGTTGGGTTTGGGTGTTGATTTACGCGTTGGGTGGTTCGGATTGGCTCTCATATTCGGTTGGATGAGTGCGGGTATTAAATTACCCTGACACATGCATCACTACCTCCTAATGTGATTGCAAAGGAAGAGATGGAGGACAAAATCATCCTCGTTCTGTGCAAAATTCATTAAACCAAAGTTATTATCAGGCTTCAACAGTCTTGAGTTAACCAAATCAAGTTCATATTTATTTCCCTACACCGTGTTTTCTTGCAGAGCTGAAGTGGAGGGATGGTAACAAAAAGAGGGAATTTGGTACAGTAGCAGAAAAATGTGTTCTTTGTTGGAAGATACAAACTTGATTTGAATAATCCAGAAAACTGAAGCCTCATATTAGCTTCAGCTAAACTTTAAAATGCATTTCGAACAGAACAAAGACTGTCCTCCATCGCTAACATTGGGAAGGGACATTCACTTTTGACAGGAAAAACATTCTGGTGAACAAACTGTTTTGATGATCATGCAATATTTTAAGACAGACTTAACACATGAGCATTCAGTGTATCCTAGGGTGAGACTTTAGCCCTGGCGGTGATGACTGAGAGTTTCAGGCGACAGCATAGATAGTATAAGAGGATGGGTCTGATGGTCTGGTCTCTGATGCCATAGATCAGAGCACTCAGACATCTGGGAAAGATGTTAATAAACACATAAACAACAATCCGAATGCGCACAAATACAATCCTGTTTAGGACCTTCGAGATAGCTATGAGCAAGGGGTTGTGCATAGTTGCAGACAGACTGAGGCCCAGCTGCACCAGATGCAGCAGCAGGGTGTTACGAGCCTTACGAGCTGAAGCTTTGTCTGTGGCAGGCTGACCTGGCTGCTATCATCACACGTATATAAGAGGAAATTATTGCCACACTAGCTGATACAAACAACACAAGAGTGTAGGCTTTGTCATAATCATCAGACCTATGAAACATGTTTTCTTTAGCACACAAGTCTTTCATCTGCAGGCTCTCCAGGTCTTTAAATGGAAAATCTAACAGTAAAATAACCTGCGTTATGATGTTTAGTGAACTGAAGGCCCAAACCACAATGATAGCCACTGCTGTGTTTCTGATGGTAATGATGGTAGAGTGCCTCAGTGGGTAGCACACAGCTACATATCTCTCCAGAGACATCACCACCAGCGTGAGAGTAGAGATTACAAATGTTAGATCAGCGAGTAGGACAAGAACACCACACACAGGATATGTCAGCGTTACTCTACAAGCAGCCAGCAGGTACAGTAACTGGGCCAATGCCATCTGTACAGTGTCTGCTGAAAGGAGGTTAAACAGAAGAATGTATCGGGAGGTTTCACGAAACACTGTTTTACTCCTCAAGGTGAATAACATGGTTCCATTAATGAAGAGAAACACACAGCATGGCACTGTAGTCAGAGTGGAAAATAAAACTCTTTCCAGTAACCCCCGTCCAACAGTGATGTTGATCTGAATTGCATTTGACATTTTCAGAAGCATTGAAGAGACATACAAATGTTAAATTAACAGGAAAAAACAAATGGACGTTTGTTCAGTTTGTATTCCTACAACAGTGAAGATATGTCCTCTTTTGAGCAGAGAATGCCACTTCGTAGATGCCTGGCTTGTTTCTGTGTGAGCAGAGCTGCTCTTGTTGGGTTTGTCTTCCCTCGCATACTGTTTATGAACTCTGTCCTTACATCACTTCTCTTGAGACAATCACATACCAGCATTGTAAACTAATTATCAATGCATGATGTAATGTCCGTAACCACCTTTTCAATACCCTGATTCATGTCATCATTTCCATGATGCAACAGCACCTACCCAACTTTGAGTAATTATGAGGAACATGGCTATGAAAATGTAGAGGAAAAAACTATTTCCACTCAAGTACCCTTCATTTTAATGATACAAAATATATTCATCTTAGAGAGACTCTCCAATAATTTCACATAAGAGCAATAATTGGTGTAGGACAGGGCTATTCAATTACAAATTCAATTAGGCCAATTATTAAAACCAGGAAAAAGGAGATGGGCCAGACATTTTCAGCAACCAATTACATTGTTTATTTAGCTTTTGGTACTAATACATTTTAAACAAATGTAAAAGAATATGGTTAAAGATTATTTTGTTTATTATTTCACCTTTTTAATGAAAAAATATATAGTTTTGATCAGAGGCACATTGCAAAGTGCAGAAACTAGTCTGCGGCCTGCTTTTACAAAATATTGCCATTCACACATTCATACACTGGTACATACACTTGGATTAACATTCACACGCATCCGCACACCATTGGGTATGCCATAGGGTTGTTGGACGACTCTAGCTCATGAGCTACAGCCGTCCTCAAAGTTGTGATTGGTGGTGTCGCTACTGGATCCGTACATCCTGCCTGATCTACCGATCAGGTACATTTGAAATTCTCTGCAGAGATGAGAAGGAAGCTTAATGGCTGCACCCACTCGAGCCGTTATTAGAGCAAAACTACACAGCCCAACCTATAAAAATATGTGTCAATCAACTGTCAAACCAGACACACCGCCAACTTAATGTATTATAGTAGAACAATTGTACGGTCTGAGGAGACTGCAAAGGACTGAGTGCTAAGCAGATTGTTAAGGAGACCATACTGACCCTTTAATTCTGTCACCTTATGAAGCTTGGTAAATTGATGAAGGAGGTGACGATAGCATGAAAGAGCAGAACCAGGTATTATTTATAGTTTAAATGGTTGTAATCATGCCAGGGTATACCCTTTTCTTGAGTGTTACCACCAGGCAGTACAATATTATTTCTTAGTGATGCCCCAGCCAAACCAACTAAAAGCAGGTAAAACACAAATACCAGACAGATGCTGAAGGTTTTGTTTATTGTGTGTTTTGGACAGCCTCTTCTACATGCATTGTAGTCCCTTCACTGCTAACTCCACTGTTGGCCAGGTGAGGGCCTAGCCATGTCTCACCTCCATGACACATGATGTTGCCAGGTGCTTATTTTTACCCGCCATCCAGTTTCACCAGGAAGGTGTACCATGTGGGAAATTCACACTGTCGTCATGAGTCTCATCTCCCTTTGTGAAAACACACCAGACAACCAGTATTAGTTGCTTGTAAGCAGTCTTGCTGGTAATGTTAACATAATAACTGTTTGTTGAATGTTGTGTTGTCCTTCCACTGTAAAGAAAGAGGACCACTATTGTCAAGACATTTAGCTTTGGTTATCGATGAGTTAGGTAATTAAAGACTTGTTGACTTGTTACGTTACTATGAGTGCTCTTAACGTGTGTGTATTTTCTGTTACATGTGTGTTGTGGCCTAGTTGCTTACATATGCAAAGTCTTTTGGGAAATATTGGCTTTTATTGAGTTTGTTTAACTCCATGATCGTATGTGGGACTTGAAATCATGGATTTTTAGAAAGTGTCGGCAGTTTTTAATTTCCTAGCTGACGGGTTGCTCTGGCTGTTCAGGGGAAAGTGGTCTGGGAACTGAAGAACATTAGAGCGAGGGAACACAGGGGGACCACTTGGTGACAGGGCAGGAGGGCAGAATCACTCTGAAGGATGGGGAAGAGGATGACCATGATACCTGGCCTGCTTTGGAGGTAGATTGGAGGTCAGCAACATAGACAGGAAAACCTTTGAGGCTGCTTCACATGAACAATCCCGCAGCCGGTGAATAGTTCTTTGTATTTCGCAGTATTCCGGAGGTGTCTGGCGTCTGTTGCATTCCTAGTATGTGTTTATGTATATTTATGTTATGTGTAGTATGTATTTTTAACATATTTAGTTATTGCAGACTTCATGTTTGTTGAATTAGTTTATCTAGAACGTTTCAAATAGTATGTATTTAAGATAAACATTTTTAAATACTGCATTTAACATGCATACATCTGCATTTCAACCTCATGGTCTGCAATGTTGTTCTTTTTAACCTCTTACAGTGTGGAGAATTTACCCGAAAATACCTTCAAACCACACACCCAAAGTAAAATATAAGCTGCTCTTCAACCATTTGCGCCAGATGTATGATTTTGGTCTCATTCAAAAGATAACTCTTATTGTTCTTGAAAAGGATTGGGCAACACAGATTAAAAGAGAACGGAAACCAACCAAAACACTGTAGTGCCAAGGTGTACCCACACAGAACAACAATGCCGAGAGGAAAGGAGATATCCGAGGATATCAGAAATCATTTACAAATGCAGGGCATTCAACCCTTCGCAAAGTACAGCGGAGGAGGGAATGTGAATTTTTTTATTGCTTTATCTACAAACAATTTTGTGACCCCTGCAGTACCCTCTGTTGAAGACCTACGCTCTAGAGATTTGCAGACCTCTCTGGCAGAATCTGAGGTAAATGTACATGCGTCTACAATCAGAAGAAAATTTAATAGACATGACATTCATGGGAGGGTTGCTAGAAGGAAGCTTTCAACTTTGCCAGAGAGCACTTGGACAAACCAGAGGCCTTCTGGAAGTCCATTCTCTGGACAGACAAGTCCAAGATTTAAGTCTACAAATTATTTGGTCACAATCACAACCACTATGTTTGGAGAAAAGCCAACACTGCATACCAAGAAAAGAACCTCCTCCCAATAGTGAAGCAGGTGGTGGAAATGTGAAGGTCTGGGGCGGCTTTTCTGCTTCCGGACCTGGACGACTCCATATTATCCAGTGAAACATGAATTCTCAGGCCTATCAACAAATTTAAAGTCAGGGAGTTGAAACTGGGCCGAAAATGGGTTCTGCAACAAGGCAACAACCCAAAGCATACCAGCAAAAGAAGATTCGTACTCTGGATTGGCCTAGTCAAAGTCCGGACCTCAATCCAATAGAAATGTTGTAACTAGACTTGAAACGGACGGTACATGCCAGATGTCCCTCCAACCTCTCTCAACAGGCTGAGTTCTGCAAGGAAGAGTGGACAAAAATCCCCAACAACCGATGCGAGCGACTGGTCAGTGGTTACAGAAGACGTTTGGTTGAAGTAATGGCTGCAAAAGGAGTTCCACAAGCTACTAACTGAAAGGGTTCACATACTTTTGCATAGGTCAAATTTTCTGTTTTTGTGAGATAAACCACTTTTGTTGAATAAATAATGAAAAAACATAATTTTTCTTTATTTGTGTCCATTATTTGAAAAGTGTGCTTTACAAATTGGTGTTTGGGTGTACATTTAATAAGGTTATTTTTGTACAAAAACAATGACCATGTCTGGTGGGTTCACAAACTTTCAAGCAGTACTGTATATATTTAGTATATAAGTAAATGTGGTTTGAATGGTTAAAATACATTTTAAAGACCTGGAGACAGAATTGTTGGGGTGTTGGTTCTTATGGTGTATCACAACAGATGCAAAGTGAATTTGTTGCATGACGCGATTACTTATAAAGTCAATGCAAAGACACGAAAAGACGCAACTTTGCACACTATCATACAAATCATACAATTGACAAGATGATTGAAGTAATTTGCCTATTCCTGTGACGCTGTGTCGCGAAAAACTATCAGCGTTTAGATTCTCCTCTGTTGTCACTGACATACTGACGTTGTGAATCAGAAACAAAGGAAAACCGTAGTTGTTGGCTGTTAGAACCCAGAGCTCTACAGTACCTCATATTTGTACAGAAACTGTCTATGGTATAAACATAAAGTCGCTGCTGTATTTGTGCCCAAATTCTATTATTTAGAGTGTTGATGGAGCTACAATGTTAGCTTAGCCCTGATCTAACCCAACTCCGTTCAGAAAACAAGCATTTTAAAAGTTGTTTGCTTGTCGTCTTGCAGACAGACCTGACAAAGCATTAATTCAGATGTTTTACTAATCGTTATCTTTATGTAGTTATTTCTGCATCCTTTTAATATGTTTATTGCAATTAAATCGCAGCAAAATCTGTTAATTTTGGTTTCATACCACTGTAGTAAACAAAATTACCTAGTCAGGGCTCGACAGTGCAAGCATTTCACTCGCACTTGCGACTAAACATAGATGAGGGTTCCTGTAAAATGTATTTCGGATAATGTGTGCAAAATACTTTAGCACGTGTTCACACTTACCGTTTAAATAAAGACATTAAACCAGGGGTGTCCAAACATTTTTAATTGGCCCGCAGCAAATTCTAAAAGTATAATGGAATATGGCCCAGATAGAAACTTGCGCTTGAATGTTTTGTACTTCTTAGTTCTGACACAGAAACACAGTTTTGACTTGTCAGCTAACTTAAAACATCACATGTCAGATAAAGCTTGTGCTTTTGATTTTTACTGGATTGCATGTGATGAGAGCACAGATGCGACAGACACCGCACAGCTGTTCATTTGTTTTGCGGGGAGTTGACGATAACTTTTGCGTTACGGAAGAGCTGATTGGTCTTAGGAGTCTAAAGGACACAACATAATTCAAGCACGAGAACTTTAACACAGAAAATTCCAAGCTTTCCTGTCTGATGTCGATGCTGAAAAAGTTTGGACACCCCTGCATTAAACATTATGGGATAAAATGTTGATCAAAAAGAATTATAAACATCAGCCCAAGCAGTCTCTCATTTTGTTTTCTGACAAAAAAGTTTGTAACACAACAATGACGATAATAACGAAAAGAAAAACACATTATTTGATAAATGTTCATTGTGCCCCTAAAGTTCTTTATGAGCTCCTTGGGGAAAAGTTAGCATCAAACCCTGCCAGTAAAGAAATACAGTCTGAGCTCCAACCAACACTTTCCACTCTGTTTTTGTCAAGACTGTTTGGATAATGTCACGTTCAATGCCTTTTACAATATTTGTTGTTGTTTCTGAACTAGTTACTGACAAGGCTGTAAGTTGCACTTCTCATGGCATCACAAATGTTGATGTACAGGTGTATCCCGTAACTTAATAAAATGATGGACCATCCTCATTTCCCTGAACATTGAGATATACGTTTTTAGCTTGATATCGTACTTTCAGGAAAGTGCATTGGATTGGATTGATGATTTCTTAAAGATACTGGCTCAAAGAAAACACTGTTCCTTTGAATTATATATCAAAATAAATATTTTTCCCTCCAAAAATGAAAGTGTCAGAAGGTCATTTGACTTCTGCCAAAAAGTTTAGACTCACTGTTTGATTTATTTGGTTACATGATCCTTTAATTGTCAGGTGCCTTTTGCTCTTGAATGTAAATATTGTTGTGGCAACGTTGTTTTCCAGCTGCTGAAAACAGTGAGGAGTCACAGAGAGAAAGTCCTCCCATCTGACCTGGTCTCCTGATAACTCATTTAAACACATTAAATATTCAAACCCTTACTCATTAATGTTTTCAGTAAATATTGACATGATTAATGAGTCCTGTGGGAATCAGGAATATAAATGGAGAGGGGATGACGTTAATCTCTGTGGAGACAAAGTATGGTAAGTTTAACAAGTTCAATTAAGTTAAAAGTAAACAAAAGAAATTTAACTTTGACCTCCAATGTCTGAAACTAAAATGTGTTCATTCAACTGTACTTACCCATTTCAAGCTGAACTTGACACATTTTTAAGATTTTAAATAATGAACTTATCTTCTGAGTCTGCAGAAGAGGAACGTCTCATGTCCACTACCTGTTCATTGTCTCTGTTTGCAAACACGGTGCACAAGTGCGTAGTACGCTATACTTTACACAGTGATATAAAGTATATGTAATTAGTACTAAATTGGGGTACTGAATAGCATCTTACGCTAGCTAACTTTAGACACCTCTCATGTCCTTGCTAAACAGGTGGCACCTCTAAGTCGGAGGCCATAGTACTCTGGAAAAAACGGTGGATTGTGCCATTCGGGTTGGAAGTAAGAGTTCAAGTATTTTAGTAAAATGGAGCGTAACATTGAGATGTGAGCTAATGCAGGCGTAGTGCCGGAGCATAAGAAGTTGTTCTGCATACTGTCACTTGTACAACACAGTGGTGTCTTCTGGGGATGCAACACTGGTGGATGGACTTTGGAGAAGCGATGGAGGCCGGGTTGTTTCTCAAGTCTTCTTAAGGGGTAGTGGAGTGTGTCTGCAGTACAATCGGGTCGATCTCAACTAAAACTCTGGTGTAAACAGTCAAAGTTGAACTTGGTACCAGCTGAGTTCTGGTATTGACCCCTCAAGATCAGCTGTACCTGAGCCAGCCATAGCTCCAGGCAGGTGTGATGATGTCACGTGAAATAAGTGGGAGGGCAGAGCTCATATACAGTATGTGAGGGTTGGCAAACCCTGCAGTCCAGCTCTGCTCACGTGGACACAAGCGTACACTGTGACCTGCCAACTGTCTGCGGAGGGAAAATGCATTTGCATGATTTTTGATTTTCCATGTGAACTCTACAGGCATGGCTGCTTACGCTGGATCTTTGTTTTTGTGGGAATACAAACTGGAAGAAATTCATTGTGTGTTCAATAGGTTTATGTCTTTATTGCCTCTCAAAAATGTTGTATGCAAATCAATCTCTGACTAATGTCACTGCTGAACAGCAGTATCAGGGGTTACTGGAAAGAGTTTTATTTTCCACTCTGACTACAGTGCCATGCTGTGTGTTTCTCTTCATTAATGGAACCATGTTATTCACCTTGAGGAGTAAAACGGTGTTTCGTGAAACCTCCCGATACATTCTTCTGTTTAACCTCCTTTCAGCAGACACTGTACAGATGGCACTGAGCCAGTTACTGTACCTGCTGGCTGCTTGTAGAGTAACGCTGACATATCCTGTGTGTGGTGTTCTTGCCATGCTCGCCAATCTCACATCTTATAATCTCTCCTCTCACGCTGGTGGTGATGTCTCTGGAGCGATATGTAGCTGTGTACTACCCACTGAGGCACTCTACCATCATTACTATCAGAAACACAGCAGTGGCTATTATTGTGGTTTGGGCCGTCAGTTCACTAAATATCCTCGCACAAGTTATTTTAATGTTAGATTTTCCATTTAAAGACCTGGAGAGCCTGCAGATGAAAGACTTTTGTGCTAAAGAAAACATTCTGCTTGGCCCAAGGTCTGATGATTATGACAAAGCCTACACTCTTGTGTTGTTTGTATCAGCTAGTGTGGCAATAATTTCCTCTTATATTGGTGTGATGATAGCAGCCAGGTCAGCCTGCACAGACAAAGCTTCAGCTCGTAAGGCTCGTAACACCCTGCTGCTGCATCTGGTGCAGCTGGGCCTCAGTCTGTCTGCAACTATGCACAACCCCTTGCTTATCGCCATCTCAAAAACTGCTATGAGGATAGTACTTGTGCGCATCCAGAATGTTTTTTACGTGTTTATAATCATTCTCCCCAGATGTCTGAGCGCTCTCATCTATGGCATCAGAGATCACACTATCAGATGCGTCCTTGTGTACCATCTCTGCTGTCGACTGAAACTCTTATCCTCTGACTGGCCTTCATAAGTCTGAATATCCAGCTTTCGTAATAGAACAAGAACCGAATCCCAAACTACTTTTGCTAAAGATTCCATGTTTTTATGAGATGTTTTGTAGAATAACAATTGTAGCTCTCTTCACAACAACACAGACATGGGTTGTTTCAGAGCTTGGGCACGTTTTATTTCTCTGCTGCTTCCACACCTTAGTCACACCTTGAGAACTATGAATAAACAAAGTACAAAATACATTATAAACTACACAGTACGTAGCATGAAAACAAATGAAAATACACAGTGACGCTTGTTGTGAACATGAAGATGAAAACATTGTACATGTATAAAGAAATAAACTTTTTTGGCCGCTTGAAAAGAGGTTGTTGTGTCCATGAACATCACTTAAACTGTGTGCTTTGGCTTCAGACGTCAATAATGAAAAGGAGGCCTTGTACTTGTATTTCTTTTTAATGTGTTTTACAACAACAACCTTAAACTACTATTGTAACACAAAAGTTCAACCACTACAGTTTGGTGTTTTAAGGCCACTTTCATCAGCAAGACTATTTCAATCAGGAGCTCGGTGCTCTTTTGAGACACAAGAGTTCAAGATCTGTTATAGAGTTTAAGGTGTGTTTAGACTAACAGCAAATGTGATTTTAGAGGTGGTGCAAATTCATATAATTAAATGGAAAAATGTGTTTGGATGCAGGGACATGCAGATTCTGTCTTGACAGCAATAATTGAGATGAGAACATACACTTTTTCTGAATGTAATTTAAAGTCATTTCATTTCAATGTCCACGGTCGGGAGTAAATATGCGTCAGAAGGAAAATAACAGAAAGAACTGGAGTCCCTGGTTCCTGCAATAAATAAAGCTAGCAATATGTTTGCTATGCATTCAGTCACAGTTTCACTGAGAAGGGGCCCCAGTCAGGGCTTGACAGTGCAAGCATTTCTCTCGCACTTGTGACTAAACATGATGTGGGTTCCTGTAAAATGTATTTCGGATCATGTGTGCAAAATGCAAATAACCTAACTTTAGCATTTGTTCACACTTGCCATTTAAAAAAAGACATTAAACATTATGGGATAAAATGTTGATCAAAAAGAATTATAAACATCAGCCCAAGCAGTCTCTATTTTTGTTTTCTGACAAAAAAGTTTGTAACACAACAATGACGATAATAACGAAAAGAAAAACACATTATTTGATAAATGTTCATTGTGCCCCTAAAGTTCTTTATGAGCTCCTTGGGGAAAAGTTAGCATCAAACCCTGCCAGTAAAGAAATACAGTCTGAGCTCCAACCAACACTTTCCACTCTGTTTTTGTCAAGACTGTTTGGATAATGTCACGTTCAATGCCTTTTACAATATTTGTTGTTGTTTCTGAACTAGTTACTGACAAGGCTGTAAGTTGCACTTCTCATGGCATCACAAATGTTGATGGACAGGTGTATCCCGTAACTTAATAAAATGATGAGTTCAATGGACCATCCTCATTTCCCTGAACATTGAGATATATGTTTTTAGCTTGATATTGTACTTTCAGGAAAGTGCATTGGATTGGATTGATGATTTCTTAAAGAGCCTACGAAATGATATTTCATCAGTGTTATCTGGCTTGGTATATGATAGAGGTTGCATTTCTATTGTGAAATGTGCCATACATATATTTTTATTATTGATGTATTCTTAACCCTTTAACACCGAATGTGTCGGCGACGACACATTTTGCAAGCAAAACTTTGGATTACTCATTACGGTAACTTCGCTTACGGCCCTCTGGAAGCCCGCTAAAACAGTGCCTTTGTTCTGAGCGAATACACACACAGCGCTGGAGAGACACAGACAACACAGAGCAGGAATAGAGCCGGAAAACAGCGGATTCAATTCAAATGGAAGCAAGATGGTATGTAAATCAACACTTGTATTGCGTGGTGACTTGTTTAGAACAGTGTACCAAGTCTGTAAGATTGTACTAGGTGTGTAATTGTACTATATATGCGTAAATGTGCGCGTCTTCTTCAAGTAGCCTGCGTCCTAGCAGAGGCTGTGTGCAGGCTGGAGCTGGAGAGGAGGAGGTGTCACCAGAGATCACAAGGTGTCACCAAAGATCACATTCAGGCCTGTAGAGGGAGAGCTGTGGGGATGCTGGATGATCTGGTGATGCTGTCAGACACAGAAGCCCCTCACCACATCACACCACAAGATGGCAGACTGAGGCAGAGCCGGATGATTGAGTCCCTCAACCACTCCAGGTGTCCAACCCCCTCTCGATATGGGAAACCCAGCACCAGGTGACATTTATTCCCACTTCGATGCTGCAGTTTTCAAACTCCTCCGTGAATACACAAACAAAAATGCAGCCAAAAGCCTGGAGAGAGGGAGAAAGTTCATCTGGACTGAAATAATTCCAGAAGAAATTATGAAGTCCACAGGCATGTTGCTGTACATGTCAGTTTTGGACCTGCAGAAAGATGAGCAACTTTTGGTGTAAGCAAACCATTTTCCATGTGTCATTCCCTGCCACTGTCATGTCCCCAGACTGTACAGGACAGTTCATGGCCATTTGATCTAATCTTCATCTGAGTGACCCAGAGAAAACAGGAGCAACAGGAACAGTCACTCACTGGCAGTACCACCAAGACCTCTGCATGTGAAGGGACACTCAGAGAGGAGAGAATTACCCTGTGTGGGGAAAAACGCCTGGACATATTTTCCATTTTATGGCCTGTTTTTGCTGATATAAGAGTAAAAGACTCAAAACATTTACTGGAAATAGTTGTATACATTTCAAACTTCAAATGTAAAATGTTAAATTTCTTATTCATGTAAAATTGCAGTGTTTTTTGTTCACTAAACCACTAAACTCAAATTCCGCTTTTATGTTTCTCTTCATTTTAAACTATTATTACACTCTCATAACATGCAATAAATTGTAAATGACTGCCAGATATGGAATGTTCCAAGTATTGTTGGAAAATGGGCAAAAGCACTTACTCACAGGACATTTTCTGACCTTTTTATCGTCAAAATAAGCAAAAAAGTCCAGGCGAAAATGTTGAGGCTTTTTAGGCTTAGGTGTTAAAGGGTTAATAAATCAAGATCATAACAGCATAAAAATGACTTCCGCTAACAACAATTGGTCACTGCGCCGAGAACATCCACTTCGGCAATGTTCGGACGATGACGTTACAAGTAGAACACAGCCGCCAGTGTTTGCCTGCGTTGAAGCGTCCAGCAAAGATTGATGTCAATTATTATGAGAAAGAATGGACAACAATCGATCATCATGGATAATTGGCAAGCGATGTGTACAGGGAAAAATGACTTTTGAGGAGGACTTTTGAAACGTATGCAAGATAAAGTGACTGAAATGGACCCAGATCAGAAATAGGTATTTTTGCATTGTATTATACACCAACATGTGTTGTGCAAGTCAGTGCTAAAAATTAACCATGTTGTTGATGTTGTTACTAAAATAGTAAACTTCATCAGGGCACGGGCATTGAACCACAGACAGTTTGTCACACTTTTGGAGGAGCATGAGACTGAGCATCGTGACATTGGCTACCACACAGCTGTCAGATGGCTTCGCCTGGGCAAAGTGCTAAAAAGAGTTTGGGACCTGAAAGCAGAGATTCGAGAGTTTTGTGAGAAGAAAGTCAAAGACTTCCCAGAGCTCTCAGATGACGACTGGATGGCAGATTTTGCATTTGCTGTTGATGTGACTGCACTGATGCATGAACTGAACACCAAACTGCAAGGCAAGGGACTTCTTGTTCATGAAATGCACAGCCTGGTGAAGGCTTTCATGAGGAAGATGCAGTTTCTTTCAAGCCAACTGGAGAGCAACACTCTCACTCACATGCAAACCCTGAAAGACGTCACACCATCAGCTGATCACCTCCGCAGGTACTCATCCATGTTAGGAGCATTGC
Organism: Cottoperca gobio; assembly: GCF_900634415.1. Taxonomy (NCBI): domain Eukaryota; kingdom Metazoa; phylum Chordata; class Actinopteri; order Perciformes; family Bovichtidae; genus Cottoperca; species Cottoperca gobio. The sequence continues at coordinate 24,899,583 of NC_041368.1, read as the reverse complement.
ATAGTGAGTTTTCAAGGCGATTTGAAGATCTCAGAACAATCGAGGATGAAATGTACATGAGTTCCTCTCCCTTCACCTGCAGTGTGGATAATGCACCCAGTGATGTTCAGCTGGAACTCATTGACCTGCAGTCTGATGCAGTACTTGCAGAGCACTTTAAGTCGGGATCTCTGCTGGATTTCTACTCTTCTCTCAAGGAGGAGAACTTTCCAAACATGAGGAGACATGCTCAGAAGATTCTCTTTGGCTCTACTTACATATGTGAACAAACATTTTCAATAATGAAGTTTACAAAATCCAGGTATAGATCCTCTCTCACTGATGATCATCTGTCAGCTGTGCTTCGCATCTCCACCTCAGACATTCATCCTGACTTTGATGCACTCGTTAAAGCCCAGCAGAGACTAGATGTCTCTCACTGAACAAGAAAAAATAACTTAAACACCAAATGAGGTGGTTAGACTACAAATGTAGGCATGTAAAGGCACCAACTAGCAGTGAACTGGGACACCTTTTTCTCAAAATCACAGTTCAGTGATGTTCAGTGACAGTTCAAGATGATGCATCTTGCTTAATGTTTGGAGCACAAAGACAATATTGTGATGTCTTTAGAACTTTACACAACTTTCCAACAGTATATGAAACTCAAAATGTGTTTTGTAGTGAATGTGGCTAAAAATGTTCACTAATATGCGTCACAAATGGTAAAAAAAAACGTTCACATTTTGTTTACCACTGTTTTGGGAAATTTGATTGAATAAATGACATTTGTTGTAAGGCAACCTCACTTTTTCATTACTTAACTCTAACATATACTCTTACCAGCTTGTCAAAACAATGCTATTTACTGCTTTTTATAAAGAAATACAATTAATATTATGCAGAATTGAGTTCAGCCTTTTGGCCCGGCCCTCCACAATATTTTCTGTTCTTCTAAAATTAAACTTATGATGGAATCCTTATTTAGGACCATGCCCCAAACTCACTGCTTTATGTCAACTCAAGGCTGACGAGAGATTCTCCTAAATGGCGATTCCAACAATAATGGTTGCAAGACTCAGATTTTGTCACGTATCTTGGCAAACAAACTGATTTATATTTTGAGACAAATACATCGGAAACATCAGCATCTATAAGATGGGAAGCTTTTAAAGCATTTATTAGAGGCCAAATTATTAACTACACAAGCTCCAAATCCAAAAAAGCTCGTCAGAAAATGACAATGTTGGAATCGAAAATAAAAACCCTGGAGAGTGAGGCCTTTCAGAAACCCTGCCCCAAAGTACAACAAGAAGTGCTCGTACTGAGGTCACAGTATAATGAACTATAATCTTCTAAAGCAGTGGCAAGTCTACTAAGACTCAAACAAACATTTTACGACCAAGGAGAGAAGCCTGGAAAGATATTAGCGGGCGCATTAAACAATTACAAACTGAAAGATCCATTATGTTAATACAGAACAATAAGGGAGATGATATAGTCCATCCTATAGAAATAAATGAGGCTTTTAAAAATGTCTATGAAAACTTATACGACTCTGACATAAATACAGATTTGACAAGTCAAAATAACTTCTTAGACACTCTCAATATACCTAGTGTCCCAACAGAACTCAGACCTCGTCTGGAAGCTGAAGTATCATTACAAGAGATCTCTGATGCAACTGATAACATGAAATGTGGGAAGGCTGCAGGGCCAGATGGCCTACCTATAGATATCTACAACAGGTTTAAATATAAAGTACAAACGCCCCTCTTAAATATGTTATTAGAATCTTTTAAAAATGAAATCCTTCCGCCATCACTGAGAGAAGCCTTGATTTTGCCAAGCCTTGACATTGTTACCAAAACCAGGGAAACCTGCAATAGATGTGAGAACCTAAGACCAATATGCCTTCTCAACTCGGATGTAAAGGTGTTGTGTAAAGGCCTGCTCCCAGGGATAATTAAGGAAGATCAGAATGGGTTTATTAAGGGGCGCCAAGGGTTTCATAATGTCAGGAGGGTGCTGAACATTCTACATAGCCAAAAGGAAATGCCAGATACTGCTCTCATATCGTTAGATGCCGATAAGACATTCGATAGGTTCGAATGGCCATATCTTTTTGATGTCCTCGAACAATTTGGATGTGGTAAAGTGTTTTGTAAATGGGTTAAATTGTTGTACACTGACCCTGTTGCAGAAATACTTACAAATAATACAACCTCGAAACAAATTAAGATCCACAAGGGGTGTCGTCAGGGGTGTCCTCCATCACCACTTTTGTTTATAATGGCAATAGAACCGCTGACTATAGCTGTTTGGTCTCATCCAAAGATCTCTGGAATAACTATAGCTTTATATGCTGATGACGTCATAGTGTTTCTCAGGGAGTTGGAGAGATCAATTCCAGTATTATTAGAAGTGATGGGAACATTTGGTGAATTTTCCGGTTACAAAATGAATCATTCCAAATCTTCCATAATATTAAATTCCAAAGAGAGAAGTAGTCCGACTGCACCAGTCTCCCAGTTTAAAGTTGCAGATAATTTTACATATTTGGGTGTGAAAATAGTGCCCAATATAACAGATGTGGTGAATTCTAATTACGATCCTATTATGGAGTCAATTACCAGCACAATTGATCGATAGAAGCCCGATAGATGTCGATCTCCTTAATTGGGAGAATTAATATATTAAAAATGAACATACTCCCCAAGTTGCTGTATCTATTCCAAAGCATCCCCCTGCCTCCTCCTCCAAACTTATTTTCAAAGTTAAGGAAATTATTTTTAATTTTTTTGTGGAACAACAAACGAGCTCGCTTGCGCTTAACCCTCCTGTACATGCCCTATGATAGAGGGGGGGGGCCTTGCATGTCCTAATCCTCTCTGGTACTACTGGGCAACTCAGTTAAGGACTACTATGTTTTATTTTGCAAATGACAGCTCCCTGCCTGGAGAGAGATGGAGTCCCAATTTTTTAGAGCTACCTCTTCCCATGTGTTTGTACTCGTCTGAAGAAAGGTACAAAAAAACACTAACCCTATTACTAGGAACATGACTAGAGTCTGGCATGAAGTGAGGAAGTACCTGGGCGAGCCCCTTTCTCTCTCACGTTTTAGTCCAGTTTGGGAAATGATGACTTCACTCCAGGCAGAGCTGATAGAGGGTGTACAGAGAGTTCAGGATCTATATCGGCTCAATGATGATGAACTGATGTCGTTTGAGGAGCAACACAACATTGCACAGAATTATTTTTACAAATTAGAAGCTTTATTGGAGCAAACCAAAAACAATTATTATCTATACCTCCATACTCACCACTAGAGAACATAATATTAAAGGAAAACTTAATTTCTGCACTTTATAATTTGCTTATATCTGCGTCCCCCGAGTCCTCCGAAGTGAAACTTAACAATTGGAGGATTTGCAAGAAGACCTTTCAATTGATGAGTGGGAAGGTGCCTGCAAGAAAGCACAATCACAAACAGCGAATACCCGTCTTAAGCTCTTACAATATAACTGGCTAATGCGTACATATATTACTCCAGACAAGCTAAACAAGTTTAATGGTAATATCCCAGACTTATGTTTTAAATGTGGACAATCCAAGGGAACGTTCTTCCATTGTGTTTGGGAGTGTACCAAGATAAGAACGTTTTGGGAGGAGGTTAAATGTATGATAGAAGAGATTCTATCATTGCAGTTAAGCATGGAGCCCAGGCGTCTTGTGTTAGGGTGTTACCCACAAGAACACAACATAAGGAAGAAAGAACAAATCTTTATTAATCTATGTCTGCTACAGGCAACACGTATGATAGCACTTTCATGGAGAAATGTAAACAGTCAAGTCATACCAAGTATTGGTAAATGGCTAAAAGAACTGTCTGCATGTGTCTCATTAGAGAACATAACCTATTCAATTAAAGGAAAACAAGAACTATTTAAAAAGTATGGGGCCCGTTCCTTAACTCTCTGGAACATGCGGATGTAGAGGGCACTCTGGTTCAGCAACTTGGAGATGATTAATGTTCCTATGCTGGGAGAAGGATTGAAGCCTTTCATATCTGCCTACATGTTTGTATATCTCCTTACATAGCCTACCCACATGTTTGTGTAGTTAATTTAATTATGTTATTTGTGAGACTGTTAATGTACTTCATTTTGTTATGTCTTGGATGTGGAGGTTTGTGTACTGTCTTATGTAGTGTCTATATATGTTAAACAATTTAAAAAAGTGTAAAAAAATAAATAAATGTGTTCATTCAACTGTACTTACCCATTTCAAGCTGAACTTGACACATTTTTAAGATTTTAAATAATGAACTTGTCTTCTGAGTCTGCAGAAGAGGAACGTTCTATGTCCACTACGTGTCCATTGTCTCTGTTTGCAAACACGGTGCACAAGTGCGTAGTACGCTATACTTTTGTTAGAAAAATATTCTTAATAACGCCACAAAGTCAGGATTCAGATCAAATACAAAGGTTTGATCAATATTCTTGCAAGAAGGAAGCGAGTTTATTCATACAAAAGATGATCAAAACTCAAACATATACAGGTTTGTAAAGTCTGCTGTGTTGCTCACCGGACTCTTTCAACTCTCCCAGCCTCAGTATTTATACCCACTCAAAGGACAGGAAGCTATGAAGAGCTTCCAGGTCAGTCTTCCTTTGTTCTACATGATGGGGGTTTACAGTAAACACAGATGTACTGATCAACTCAGGTCCCAGACGTGCTAATTCATTCGACTCCGCTATCAGACGTGCTAATTCACTAGACTGAGGACTGTTCTTAGAAAGAGCAGTTCACCTCCTGTCTCCTGCTGTGCTTTACAATCAGTATTTCCTGTATTTTCCTATCAACTTTACACAGTGATATAAAGTATATGTAATTAGTACTAAATTGGGGTACTGAATAGCATCTTACGCTAGCTAACTTTAGACACCTCTCATGTCCTTGCTAAACAGGTGGCACCTCTAAGTCGGAGGCCATAGTACTCTGGAAAAAACGGTGGATTGTGCCATTCGGGTTGGAAGTAAGAGTTCAAGTATTTTAGTAAAATGGAGCGTAACATTGAGATGTGAGCTAATGCAGGCGTAGTGCCGGAGCATAAGAAGTTGTTCTGCATACTGTCACTTGTACAACACAGTGGTGTCTTCTGGGGATGCAACACTGGTGGATGGACTTTGGAGAAGCGATGGAGGCCGGGTTGTTTCTCAAGTCTTCTTAAGGGGTAGTGGAGTGTGTCTGCAGTACAATCGGGTCGATCTCAACTAAAACTCTGGTGTAAACAGTCAAAGTTGAACTTGGTACCAGCTGAGTTCTGGTATTGACCCCACAAGATCAGCTGTACCTGAGCCAGCCATAGATCCAGGCAGGTGTGATGATGTCACGTGAAATAAGTGGGAGGGCAGAGCTCATATACAGTATGTGAGGGTTGGCAAACCCTGCAGTCCAGCTCTGCTCACGTGGACACAAGCGTACACTGTGACCTGCCAACTGTCTGCGGAGGGAAAATGCATTTGCATGATTTTTGATTTTCCATGTGAACTCTACAGGCATGGCTGCTTACGCTGGATCTTTGTTTTTGTGGGAATACAAACTGGAAGAAATTCATTGTGTGTTCAATAGGTTTATGTCTTTATTGCCTCTCAAAAATGTTGTATGCAAATCAATCTCTGACTAATGTCACTGCTGAACAGCAGTATGTGGGGTTACTGGAAAGAGTGTTATTTTCCACTCTGACTACAGTGCCATGCTGTGTGTTTCTCTTCATTAATGGAACCATGTTATTCACCTTGAGGAGTAAAACAGTGTTTCGTGAAACCTCCCGATACATTCTTCTGTTTAACCTCCTTTCAGCAGACACTGTACAGATGGCACTGAGCCAGTTACTGTACCTGCTGGCTACTTGTAGAGTAACGCTGACATATCCTGTGTGTGGTGTTCTTGTCCTACTCGCCAATCTCACATCTGTAATCTCTCCTCTCACGCTGGTGGTGATGTCTCTGGAGAGATATGTAGCTGTGTGCTACCCACTGAGGCACTCTACCATCATTACCATCAGAAACACAGCAGTGGCTATTATTGTGGTTTGGGCCGTCAGTTCACTAAATATCCTCGCTCGAGTTATTTTAATGTTAGATTTTCCATTTGAAGACCTGGAGAGCCTGCAGATGAAAGACTTTTGCTCTGAAATATCCTTGTATATTGGCCCAAAGTCTGATGATTATGACAACGTCTACACTTGTGTGTTGTTTGTATCAGCTAGTGTGGCAATAATTTCCTCCTATATTGGTGTGATGATAGCAGCCAGGTCAGCCTCCACAGACAAAGCTTCAGCTCGTAAGGCTCGTAACACCCTGCTGCTGCATCTGGTGCAGCTGGGCCTCAGTCTGTCTGCAACTATACACAACCCCTTGCTTATCGCCATCTCAAAAACTGCTATGAGGATAGTACTTGTGCGCATCCAGAATGTTTTTTACGTGTTTATAATCATTCTCCCCAGATGTCTGAGCGCTCTCATCTATGGCATCAGAGATCACACTATCAGATGCGTCCTTGTGTACCATCTCTGCTGTCGACTGAAACTCTTATCCTCTGACTGGCCTTCATAAGTCTGAATATCCAGCTTTCGTAATAGAACAAGAACCGAATCCCAAACTACTTTTGCTAAAGATTCCATGTTTTTATGAGATGTTTTGTAGAATAACAATTGTAGCTCTCTTCACAACTACACAGACATGGGTTGTTTCAGAGCTTGGGCACGTTTTATTTCTCTGCTGCTTCCACACCTTAGTCACACCTTGAGAACTATGAATAAACAAAGTACAAAATACATTATAAACTACACAGTACGTAGCATGAAAACAAATGAAAATACACAGTGAACATATTGTGAACTTGTTGTGAACATGAAGATGAAAACATTGTACATGTATAAAGAAATAAACTTTTTTGGCCGCTTGAAAAGAGGTTGTTGTGTCCATGAACATCACTTAAACTGTGTGCTTTGGCTTCAGACGTCAATAATGAAAAGGAGGCCTTGTACTTGTATTTCTTTTTAATGTGTTTTACAACAACAACCTTAAACTACTATTGTAACACAAAAGTTCAACCACTACAGTTTGGTGTTTTAAGGCCACTTTCATCAGCAAGACTATTTCAATCAGGAGCTCGGTGCTCTTTTGAGACACAAGAGTTCAAGATCTGTTATAGAGTTTAAGGTGTGTTTAGACTAACAGCAAACGTGATTTTAGAGGTGGTGCAAATTCATATAATTAAATGGAAAAATGTGTTTGGATGCAGGGACATGCAGATTCTGTCTTGACAGCAATAATTGAGATGAGAACATACACTTTTTCTGAATGTAATTTAAAGTCATTTCATTTCAATGTCCACGGTCGGGAGTAAATATGCGTCAGAAGGAAAATAACAGAAAGAACTGGAGTCCCTGGTTCCTGCAGTAAATAAAGCTAGCAATATGTATGCATTCAGTCACAGTTTCACTGAGAAGGGGCCCCAGTCAGGGCTTGACAGTGCAAGCATTTCTCTCGCACTTGTGACTAAACATGATGTGGGTTCCTGTAAAATGTATTTCGGATCATGTGTGCAAAATGCAAATAACCTAACTTTAGCATTTGTTCACACTTGCCATTTAAAAAAAGACATTAAACATTATGGGATAAAATGTTGATCAAAAAGAATTATAAACATCAGCCCAAGCAGTCTCTATTTTTGTTTTCTGACAAAAAAGTTTGTAACACAACAATGACGATAATAACGAAAAGAAAAACACATTATTTGATAAATGTTCATTGTGCCCCTAAAGTTCTTTATGAGCTCCTTGGGGAAAAGTTAGCATCAAACCCTGCCAGTAAAGAAATACAGTCTGAGCTCCAACCAACACTTTCCACTCTGTTTTTGTCAAGACTGTTTGGATAATGTCACAGTTCAATGCCTTTTACAATATTTGTTGTTGTTTCTGAACAGGTTACTGACAAGGCTGTAAGTTGCACTTCTCATGGCATCACAAATGTTGATGTACAGGTGTATCCCATAACTTAATAAAATGATGGACCATCCTCATTTCCCTGAACATTGAGATATACGTTTTTAGCTTGATATCGTACTTTCAGGAAAGTGCATTGGATTGGATTGATGAATTCTTAAAGATACTGGCTCAAAGAAAACACTGTTCCTTTGAATTATATATCAAAATAAATATTTTTCCCTCCAAAAATGAAAGTGTCAGAAGGTCATTTGACTTCTGCCAAAAAGTTTAGACTCACTGTTTGATTTATTTGGTTACATGATCCTTTAATTGTCAGGTGCCTTTTGCTCTTGAATGTAAATATTGTTGTGGCAACGTTGTTTTCCAGCTGCTGAAAACAGTGAGGAGTCACAGAGAGAAAGTCCTCCCATCTGACCTGGTCTCCTGATAACTCATTTAAACACATTAAATATTCAAACCCTTACTCATTAATGTTTTCAGTAAATATTGACATGATTAATGAGTCCTGTGGGAATCAGGAATATAAATGGAGAGGGGATGACGTTAATCTCTGTGGAGACAAAGTATGGTAAGTTTAACAAGTTCAATTAAGTTAAAAGTAAACAAAAGAAATTTAACTTTGACCTCCAATGTCTGAAACTAAAATGTGTTCATTCAACTGTACTTACCCATTTCAAGCTGAACTTGACACATTTTTAAGATTTTAAATAATGAACTTGTCTTCTGAGTCTGCAGAAGAGGAACGTCTCATGTCCACTACCTGTTCATTGTCTCTGTTTGCAAACACGGTGCACAAGTGCGTAGTACGCTATACTTTACACAGTGATATAAAGTATATGTAATTAGTACTGAATTGGGGTACTGAATAGCATCTTACGCTAGCTAACTTTAGACACCTCTCATGTCCTTGCTAAACAGGTGGCACCTCTAAGTCGGAGGCCATAGTACTCTGGAAAAAACGGTGGATTGTGCCATTCGGGTTGGAAGTAAGAGTTCAAGTATTTTAGTAAAATGGAGCGTAACATTGAGATGTGAGCTAATGCAGGCGTAGTGCCGGAGCATAAGAAGTTGTTCTGCATACTGTCACTTGTACAACACAGTGGTGTCTTCTGGGGATGCAACACTGGTGGATGGACTTTGGAGAAGCGATGGAGGCCGGGTTGTTTCTCAAGTCTTCTTAAGGGGTAGTGGAGTGTGTCTGCAGTACAATCGGGTCGATCTCAACTAAAACTCTGGTGTAAACAGTCAAAGTTGAACTTGGTACCAGCTGAGTTCTGGTATTGACCCCACAAGATCAGCTGTACCTGAGCCAGCCATAGCTCCAGGCAGGTGTGATGATGTCACGTGAAATAAGTGGGAGGGCAGAGCTCATATACAGTATGTGAGGGTTGGCAAACCCTGCAGTCCAGCTCTGCTCACGTGGACACAAGCGTACACTGTGACCTGCCAACTGTCTGCGGAGGGAAAATGCATTTGCATGATTTTTGATTTTCCATGTGAACTCTACAGGCATGGCTGCTTACGCTGGATCTTTGTTTTTGTGGGAATACAAACTGGAAGAAATTCATTGTGTGTTCAATAGGTTTATGTCTTTATTGCCTCTCAAAAATGTTGTATGCAAATCAATCTCTGACTAATGTCACTGCTGAACAGCAGTATCAGGGGTTACTGGAAAGAGTTTTACTTTCCACTCTGACTACAGTGCCATGCTGTGTGTTTCTCTTCATTAATGGAACCATGTTATTCACCTTGAGGAGTAAAACGGTGTTTCGTGAAACCTCCCGATACATTCTTCTGTTTAACCTCCTTTCAGCAGACACTGTACAGATGGCACTGAGCCAGTTACTGTACCTGCTGGCTGCTTGTAGAGTAACGCTGACATATCCTGTGTGTGGTGTTCTTGTCCTACTCGCCAATCTCACAAATGAAATCTCTCCTCTCACGCTGGTGGTGATGTCTCTGGAGAGATATGTAGCTGTGTGCTACCCACTGAGGCACTCTACCATCATTACCTATCAGAAACACAGCAGTGGCTATTATTGTGGTTTGGGCCTTCAGTTCACTAAATATCCTCGCTCGAGTTATTTTAATGTTAGATTTTCCATTTGAAGACCTGGAGAGCCTGCAGATGAAAGACTTTTGCTCTGACATATCATTTTTTGTTGGACCTTGGTCTGATGATTATGACAACGTCTACACTTGTGTGTTGTTTGTATCAGCTAGTGTGGCAATAATTTCCTCTTATATTGGTGTGATGATAGCAGCCAGGTCAGCCTGCACAGACAAAGCTTCAGCTCGTAAGGCTCGTAACACCCTGCTGCTGCATCTGGTGCAGCTGGGCCTCAGTCTGTCTGCAACTATACAGAACCCCTTGCTTATCGCCATCTCAAAAACTGCTATGAGGATAGTACTTGTGCGCATCCAGAATGTTTTTTACGTGTTTATAATCATTCTCCCCAGATGTCTGAGCGCTCTCATCTATGGCATCAGAGATCACACTATCAGATGCGTCCTTGTGTACCATCTCTGCTGTCGACTGAAACTCTTATCCTCTGACTGGCCTTCATAAGTCTGAATATCCAGCTTTCGTAATAGAACAAGAACCGAATCCCAAACTACTTTTGCTAAAGATTCCATGTTTTTATGAGATGTTTTGTAGAATAACAATTGTAGCTCTCTTCACAACTACACAGACATGGGTTGTTTCAGAGCTTGGGCACGTTTTATTTCTCTGCTGCTTCCACACCTTAGTCACACCTTGAGAACTATGAATAAACAAAGTACAAAATACATTATAAACTACACAGTACGTAGCATGAAAACAAATGAAAATACACAGTGACGCTTGTTGTGAACATGAAGATGAAAACATTGTACATGTATAAAGAAATAAACTTTTTTGGCCGCTTGAAAAGAGGTTGTTGTGTCCATGAACATCACTTAAACTGTGTGCTTTGGCTTCAGACGTCAATAATGAAAAGGAGGCCTTGTACTTGTATTTCTTTTTAATGTGTTTTACAACAACAACCTTAAACTACTATTGTAACACAAAAGTTCAACCACTACAGTTTGGTGTTTTAAGGCCACTTTCATCAGCAAGACTATTTCAATCAGGAGCTCGGTGCTCTTTTGAGACACAAGAGTTCAAGATCTGTTATAGAGTTTAAGGTGTGTTTAGACTAACAGCAAACGTGATTTTAGAGGTGGTGCAAATTCATATAATTAAATGGAAAAATGTGTTTGGATGCAGGGACATGCAGATTCTGTCTTGACAGCAATAATTGAGATGAGAACATACACTTTTTCTGAATGTAATTTAAAGTCATTTCATTTCAATGTCCACGGTCGGGAGTAAATATGCGTCAGAAGGAAAATAACAGAAAGAACTGGAGTCCCTGGTTCCTGCAATAAATAAAGCTAGCAATATGTTTGCTATGCATTCAGTCACAGTTTCACTGAGTTCAACTGTACTTACCCATTTCAAGCTGAACTTGACATGTTTTTAAGATTTTAAATAATGAACTTGTCTTCTGAGTCTGCAGAAGAGGAACGTCTCATGTCCACTACCTGTTCATTGTCTCTGTTTGCAAACATGGTGCACAAGTGCGTAGTACGCTATACTTTACACAGTGATATAAAGTATATGTAATTAGTACTAAATTGGGGTACTGAATAGCATCTTACGCTAGCTAACTTTAGACACCTCTCATGTCCTTGCTAAACAGGTGGCACCTCTAAGTCGGAGGCCATAGTATTCTGGAAAAAACGGTGGATTGTGCCATTCGGGTTGGAAGTAAGAGTTCAAGTATTTTAGTAAAATGGAGCGTAACATTGAGATGTGAGCTAATGCAGGCGTAGTACCGGAGCATAAGAAGTTGTTCTGCATACTGTCACTTGTACAACACAGTGGTGTCTTCTGGGGATGCAACACTGGTGGATGGACTTTGGAGAAGCGATGGAGGCCGGGTTGTTTCTCAAGTCTTCTTAAGGGGTAGTGGAGTGTGTCTGCAGTACAATCGGGTCGATCTCAACTAAAACTCTGGTGTAAACAGTCAAAGTTGAACTTAGTTATGAATGTAGCGTCGCTCAAGTGGCAGCTTGTTACATCAGCTCCTACTCACCGCTGAGTAGTTTCTACTATAGCTTGTATTTTTATGTACTTGTTTTTTAATTATTCTTGTGTTTACTACTTTGTAACTTGTCTGTGAATTATGGACACCAAACCCGCTATTTTTGCACTGGTTTTTTAAAAACCTTTCCTAACAACTGTGACCGGGATCACACATGCTGCCAACGCATTGTAATAATAGCAATACATTTTATATAGAGGCGCCTTTCAGGACACCCAAGGTCGCCTTACAGTGCATTTAAAAGTTAAAACAGCTAAAACAAAGGCAAGACAAGAGTGTGGAGTGACGGAGTGATAGGAGGATCTGTGATATCAAGGTTGTGATTGTGTTTTAGAGTGAGTAGGCCAATTTAAACAGGTTGGTTTTGAGGTGGGATTTGAAAGTCGTAATGGAGTCAGACTGTTGTTGATGTGTGGAGGCAGAGAATTCCAGAGCCTGGGCGCGGTGCAGCTAAAAGCCCTGGCTCCCATAGTGCTGAGGCAGGAGGTGGGGACAGTCAGGAGTCCGGCTGAGGATGAGCGCAGGGAGCGGGAGGGGGTGTATTCCTGGAGGAGGTTTGAGAGATAGGTGGGGACGAGGTTGTTGAGGGCTTTGTAGACTTGCGTGTCGTCAGCATAGCAGTGAAAGTGGATGACATGGTGACGGAGGATTGTGCCCAGGGGGGGGAGGTAAATGATGAATAGGAGTGGACCCAATACTGACCCCTGGGGGACACCCAGTGAAACAGGAGAACACCCTGACCTCTGGTTCCCCAGCTGGACAAACTGTTGTCGGTTGGTAAGGTAGGAGGAGAACCAGGAGAGTGCAACACCAGTGATCCCAATGTCAGCCAAGCGTGCCAGGAGTAGTGGGTGGGAGATTGTGTCGAAGGTAGCGTTGAGGTCAAGGAGGATGAGGATGGTGAGCAGTCCAGAGTCAGCTGCACGGAGGAGGTCGTTGGTGGTTTTAACCAGAGCTGTTTCGGTACTGTGCATTGGGCGGAAACCAGATTGGAAGGGTTCATGGAGGTTGTTTGAGTCGGGGTGGGACTGGAATTGAGTGGCAACCACCCTCTCAAGGGTTTTTGAAATGAAGGGAAGGTTGGAGATGGGCCTGTAGTGGTTAAGGTCAGCTGGGTCAGCATTGGGTTTTTTGAGGGTGGGTGTGATTGCAGCCATTTTGAGGGTGGGGGGTACAGTTCCAGTAATGAGGGAGGAGTTAATTATATTAGTGATCATGGGGGAAATGGACGGCAGACAGGCTTTGACGAGGGTAGTGGGGAGGGGATCAAGCTGGCAGGTGGTGCATTTGGCTTTACAGATGAGCTTGGAGATGGTGGCTTCTGATGCTGGAGTGAAGTTGGAGAGGGTGCTGGTGGGTGGTTGGACCGTGGTGGCCATCCAGAGTGGGTCCGTCGAGGGGGCGCCTGATGAGGCCAGCTGTAGGTGGATGTTGCTTACTTTGGAGCCGATGAGCAGGGCCTCAGTTTTGCTACCGTTTAGCTTCATTGTTTACACCAGGGATCAGCTGTTAGCACCCCGTAGCATGGCGGTGCTAACCGGCAAGAGACCCAATGTTCCCCGCGAGCTGAGGAGGAGAAGAAGAGGACGATGTGCCAGGGCGGAGCTGCGGGCTGGGAAGAGACGCTATACACCTGTCCTTCCATCGATATTAATGGGAAATGTACGTTCTCTTCCCAATAAGATGGACGAGCTAGCGGCGCTCACCCGGCACCAGAGAGAATAACAGGAGTGTAGCATCATGCTATACACAGAGACTTGGCTAACCGAGCTAACCCCGGACACAAACGCCACACTGGACGGTTTTCATCTGCTACGGGCGGACAGGACGAAAGAGAGTGGTAAGAGGAAAAGAGGAGGGCTGGCTGTGTTTATGAACGATAGATGGTGTAAACCTGGACACATCACTGTTAAAGAGCAGGTTTGCAGTGGGGAAGTTGAGCTACTAGCTGTTAGCATGCGGCCATTCTATCTACCGCAGGAATTCTCACATGTTATCGTGATAGCGTCGAATATTCCCCCTCTGCTAGCGCCGATGTGGCTTGTGACTTCATTAACTCCACTGTAAGCAGGCTGCAGACACAGCACCCAAACGCCCTCCTTCTGATCTCTGGTGACTTTAAACATGCCTCTCTTTTCACCACTCTGCCCACATTCAAACAGTATGTCACATGATCCACCAGAGACAATAAAACACTGGACTTACTGTATGCTAACACCAAGGAGGCATACAGCTCATCACCTCTTCCTCCCCTGGGTAGATCAGACCACAACCTGGTACACCTCCTGCCTGTGTACAAACCCCTTGTATGCAGACAGCCAGTGACCACACGGTGAAGAGATGGTCTGCAGAGTCTGAGGAGGCCCTTAAATACTGTTTCGACACCATTGCGTGGGATGTGCTCACGGACTCTGATAGGAAGAACATTAACAACCTTAAAGACTGTATTACTGACTATTAAACTTTTGTGTGGATAACGTCGTACCCATCAGGACTGTATGATGTTTCCCAAACAACAAACCATGGATGAATCCTGAGATAAAGGCTCTCCTCACAGACAAAAAGAGGGCCTTTAGGTCAGGTGACAAGGAAGAGCTGAGGATTGTTCAGAGGGAGCTAAGGTGGAAGATCAGAGAGGGAAAGAACACCTACAGGAAGAAGATGGAGGAGCAGCTGCAGCAGAGGAATGTTAGCGGTGTCTGGAGAGGCCTGAAAACCATCTCTGGGTACAAGGAGTCAGACTCAGCCCAAGGGGGACCTAAAGTGGGTGAATGACTTGAACATCTTCTTCAATAGATTTGATCAGTCAGACGCCCCTCTCCTGGCTCATTCCCCCTGCTGCAACCTCCATTGTTATTATAACCGGGATACGATCCTCTCATCTCCACCCTGCCCCCTCCCTCAACCCCCAGCTGTTAGCTACTTGACACATCCACTCTGTCTCCTGCTTCTCCACCCACACCCCCCACACCCACTACCTGCACTTCCCTCACAACAAACCAAGTGAGGAGTGAGCTCAGAAGGCGTAAGGCAAGAAAGACTGCAGGTCCAGATGGCATCAGCTCAAAGCTCCTCATATCCTGTGGAGACCAGCTGTGCGGGATTGTAGAGCTATTGTTTAACCTGAAGCAAGGGAGGGTACCCCAACAGTGGAAAACATCTCATGTGGTACCTGTGCCAAAGACCCTCCACCCCAAGGACTTCAACAGCAACAGGCCGGTGGCGCTGACATCGCAGCTGATAAGGACCCTGGAGAGGCTGGTCCTTGGCTATCTTCGGCCCCTTGTGAGACCATCGATGGACCCACTTCAGTTTGCTTACCAATCTGGCATCGGGGTGGATGACGTTGTCCTCTACCTGGTGCAGAGATCCCTCTCTCACCTGGAGAAGGCTGGGGGCTCTGTGAGAATCATGTTCTTTGATTTCTTCAGCGCCTTCAACACCATTCAACCCAGGCTGCTGGGGGACAAACTGGAGCGCTCAGGCGTGGATCATCACCTCATCAGCTGGATTCTGGACTACTTCACCAACCGTCCACAGTACGTGAGGACCCGGCAGTGTCACTCGGACACGATTGTCTGCAGCATGGGCCCCCCCTAGAGAATGGTTCTGGTGCTGTTTCTCTTCACCCTCCACACTGCAGACTTCACCCACAACACAGCAAAGTGTCACCTGCAGAAGTTCTCTGATGACTCTGCTATTGTCGGCCTCGTCTCTGATAGAGATGACAAGGAGTACAGAGAGCTGACACAGGACTTTATCCTCTGGTGCCAGAGGAACCACCACCTGCTCAACTCAAGGAAGACCAGGGAGCTGGTGGTGGACTTCAGGAGGCACCATCCTTCTTCCCCAACACCATCTCGGCTGCTGACAGGAAGAGACTGAACAGACTGGTGAAGAAGGCCAGCTCTTTTCTGGGGAGCCCTCTGGACACTGGAGATGGTAGGAGACAGGAGAATGACCAAGCTGTCCTCCCTATTGGACAACATGTCCCCCCCCCTCCAGGACACTTTGTCCGCACTGTGCAGCTCCTTCAGTGACAGGCTGCTTCACCCGCGGTGTCTCACGGAGAGATCCCGCAGGTCCTTTCTCCCTGCAGCGGTCAAACTGTACAATCACCACCACACCCTTCTGTCAAATGTTGTATTTGTACTATGTTGTTTATCCTGTACACACGACATCTATTGCACGGCTGTCCGTCCTGGGAGAGGGATCAGTGTTTCCCCTAGGTTTACTGCTTTGGAGGGGTGCTCACCGTGCAACGGGGGGGGGGTGGATTGCGTGTGCGTGCATGCCGCGGGATTGCGTGCGTGGTGCGGGGAGATTGTGTGCATGGCACGGTTTCTATTTAGTTCTCCCCTCTCCTTTCTTCCGCTCTGTAGGTGTGTGCGCACGTGTGTGTGTGTGTGTGTGTGTCAGCTCGCGAAGCCCCGCCCTTCGCAATTTCAGGCAGGGCGCAGCACAATGGTAGAGAAAACACTGGGGATCCCTCCTCAGTTGCTCTCCCTGAGGTTTCTTCCATTTTTCCCCCTTTAATTATGGGGTTTCTTTTAGGAAGTTTTTCTGGGTCTAAGGACAGAGGGTCTGAGGACAGAGGGTCTAAGGACAGAGGGTCTAAGGACAGAGGGTCTAAAGACAGAGGGTCTAAGGACAGAGGGTCTAAAGACAGAGGGTCTAAGGACAGAGGGTGTTGTATCCTGTACAGTCTGTAAAGCACACTGAGACAAATGTGTAATTTGTGATATTGGGCTATATAAATAAATTTGATTTGGTAGACCACCACACCAAGAACAGACTATTCCATTAATATTCTATTTTTTAAATGTAATTATCGTGTGCTCGGCACTTAACTTCATATGTTCTTTTGCTGTTTGCTGATGTAAATTTCCCCATTGTGGGACTAATAAAGGATCTGATTCTGATTCTAATAGTACCAGCTGACTTCTGGTATTGACCCCATAAGATCAGCTGTACCTGAGCCAGCCATAGATCCAAGCAGGTGTGATGATGTCACATAAAATATATTGACATATATACGTGTGATGATAGCAGCCAGGTCAGCCTGCACAGACAAAGCTTCAGCTCGTAAGGCTCGTAACACCCTGCTGCTGCATCTGGTGCAGCTGGGCCTCAGTCTGTCTGCAACTATACAGAACCCCTTGCTTATGGCCATCTCAAAAACTGCTATGAGGATAGTACTTGTGCGCATTTTACGTGTTTATAATCATTCTCCCCAGATGTCTGAGCGCTCTCATCTATGGCATCAGAGATCACACTATCAGATGCGTCCTTGTGTACCATCTCTGCTGTCGACTGAAACTCTTATCCTCTGACTGGCCTTCATAAGTCTGAATATCCAGCTTTCGTAATAGAACAAGAACCGAATCCCAAACTACTTTTGCTAAAGATTCCATGTTTTTATGAGATGTTTTGTAGAATAACAATTGTAGCTCTCTTCACAACAACACAGACATGGGTTGTTTCAGAGCTTGGGCACGTTTTATTTCTCTGCTGCTTCCACACCTTAGTCACACCTTGAGAACTATGAATAAACAAAGTACAAAATACATTATAAACTACACAGTACGTAGCATGAAAACAAATGAAAATACACAGTGACGCTTGTTGTGAACATGAAGATGAAAACATTGTACATGTATAAAGAAATAAACTTTTTTGGCCGCTTGAAAAGAGGTTGTTGTGTCCATGAACATCACTTAAACTGTGTGCTTTGGCTTCAGACGTCAATAATGAAAAGGAGGCCTTGTACTTGTATTTCTTTTTAATGTGTTTTACAACAACAACCTTAAACTACTATTGTAACACAAAAGTTCAACCACTACAGTTTGGTGTTTTAAGGCCACTTTCATCAGCAAGACTATTTCAATCAGGAGCTCGGTGCTCTTTTGAGACACAAGAGTTCAAGATCTGTTATAGAGTTTAAGGTGTGTTTAGACTAACAGCAAACGTGATTTTAGAGGTGGTGCAAATTCATATAATTAAATGGAAAAATGTGTTTGGTTGCAGGGGCATGCAGATTCTGTCTTGACAGCAATAATTGAGATGAGAACATACACTTTTTCTGAATGTAATTTAAAGTCATTTCATTTCAATGTCCACGGTCGGGAGTAAATATGCGTCAGAAGGAAAATAACAGAAAGAACTGGAGTCCCTGGTTCCTGCAGTAAATAAAGCTAGCAATATGTATGCATTCAGTCACAGTTTCACTGAGAAGGGGCCCCAGTCAGGGCTTGACAGTGCAAGCATTTCTCTCGCACTTGTGACTAAACATGATGTGGGTTCCTGTAAAATGTATTTCGGATCATGTGTGCAAAATGCAAATAACCTAACTTTAGCATTTGTTCACACTTGCCATTTAAAAAAAGACATTAAACATTATGGGATAAAATGTTGATCAAAAAGAATTATAAACATCAGCCCAAGCAGTCTCTATTTTTGTTTTCTGACAAAAAAGTTTGTAACACAACAATGACGATAATAACGAAAAGAAAAACACATTATTTGATAAATGTTCATTGTGCCCCTAAAGTTCTTTATGAGCTCCTTGGGGAAAAGTTAGCATCAAACCCTGCCAGTAAAGAAATACAGTCTGAGCTCCAACCAACACTTTCCACTCTGTTTTTGTCAAGACTGTTTGGATAATGTCACGTTCAATGCCTTTTACAATATTTGTTGTTGTTTCTGAACAGGTTACTGACAAGGCTGTAAGTTGCACTTCTCATGGCATCACAAATGTTGATGTACAGGTGTATCCCATAACTTAATAAAATGATGGACCATCCTCATTTCCCTGAACATTGAGATATACGTTTTTAGCTTGATATCGTACTTTCAGGAAAGTGCATTGGATTGGATTGATGAATTCTTAAAGATACTGGCTCAAAGAAAACACTGTTCCTTTGAATTATATATCAAAATAAATATTTTTCCCTCCAAAAATGAAAGTGTCAGAAGGTCATTTGACTTCTGCCAAAAAGTTTAGACTCACTGTTTGATTTATTTGGTTACATGATCCTTTAATTGTCAGGTGCCTTTTGCTCTTGAATGTAAATATTGTTGTGGCAACGTTGTTTTCCAGCTGCTGAAAACAGTGAGGAGTCACAGAGAGAAAGTCCTCCCATCTGACCTGGTCTCCTGATAACTCATTTAAACACATTAAATATTCAAACCCTTACTCATTAATGTTTTCAGTAAATATTGACATGATTAATGAGTCCTGTGGGAATCAGGAATATAAATGGAGAGGGGATGACGTTAATCTCTGTGGAGACAAAGTATGGTAAGTTTAACAAGTTCAATTAAGTTAAAAGTAAACAAAAGAAATTTAACTTTGACCTCCAATGTCTGAAACTAAAATGTGTTCATTCAACTGTACTTACCCATTTCAAGCTGAACTTGACACATTTTTAAGATTTTAAATAATGAACTTGTCTTCTGAGTCTGCAGAAGAGGAACGTCTCATGTCCACTACCTGTTCATTGTCTCTGTTTGCAAACACGGTGCACAAGTGCGTAGTACGCTATACTTTACACAGTGATATAAAGTATATGTAATTAGTACTAAATTGGGGTACTGAATAGCATCTTACGCTAGCTAACTTTAGACACCTCTCATGTCCTTGCTAAACAGGTGGCACCTCTAAGTCGGAGGCCATAGTACTCTGGAAAAAACGGTGGATTGTGCCATTCGGGTTGGAAGTAAGAGTTCAAGTATTTTAGTAAAATGGAGCGTAACATTGAGATGTGAGCTAATGCAGGCGTAGTGCCGGAGCATAAGAAGTTGTTCTGCATACTGTCACTTGTACAACACAGTGGTGTCTTCTGGGGATGCAACACTGGTGGATGGACTTTGGAGAAGCGATGGAGGCCGGGTTGTTTCTCAAGTCTTCTTAAGGGGTAGTGGAGTGTGTCTGCAGTACAATCGGGTCGATCTCAACTAAAACTCTGGTGTAAACAGTCAAAGTTGAACTTGGTACCAGCTGAGTTCTGGTATTGACCCCACAAGATCAGCTGTACCTGAGCCAGCCATAGCTCCAGGCAGGTGTGATGATGTCACGTGAAATAAGTGGGAGGGCAGAGCTCATATACAGTATGTGAGGGTTGGCAAACCCTGCAGTCCAGCTCTGCTCACGTGGACACAAGCGTACACTGTGACCTGCCAACTGTCTGCGGAGGGAAAATGCATTTGCATGATTTTTGATTTTCCATGTGAACTCTACAGGCATGGCTGCTTACGCTGGATCTTTGTTTTTGTGGGAATACAAACTGGAAGAAATTCATTGTGTGTTCAATAGGTTTATGTCTTTATTGCCTCTCAAAAATGTTGTATGCAAATCAATCTCTGACTAATGTCACTGCTGAACAGCAGTATCAGGGGTTACTGAAAATAGTTTTATTTTCCACTCTGACTACAGTGCCATGCTGTGTGTTTCTCTTCATTAATGGAACCATGTTATTCACCTTGAGGAGTAAAACGGTGTTTCGTGAAACCTCCCGATACATTCTTCTGTTTAACCTCCTTTCAGCAGACACTGTACAGATGGCACTGAGCCAGTTACTGTACCTGCTGGCTGCTTGTAGAGTAACGCTGACATATCCTGTGTGTGGTGTTCTTGCCATGCTCGCCAATCTCACATCTGTAATCTCTCCTCTCACGCTGGTGGTGATGTCTCTGGAGAGATATGTAGCTGTGTGCTACCCACTGAGGCACTCTACCATCATTACCATCAGAAACACAGCAGTGGCTATCATTGTGGTTTGGGCCTTCAGTTCACTAAATATCCTCGCACAAGTTATTTTAATGTTAGATTTTCCATTTAAAGACCTGGAGAGCCTGCAGATGAAACGTTTTTGTGCTAAAGAAAACATTCTGCTTGGCCCAAGGTCTGATGATTATGACAAAGCCTACACTCTTGTGTTGTTTGTATCAGCTAGTGTGGCAATAATTTCCTCTTATATTGGTGTGATGATAGCAGCCAGGTCAGCCTGCACAGACAAAGCTTCAGCTCGTAAGGCTCGTAACACCCTGCTGCTGCATCTGGTGCAGCTGGGCCTCAGTCTGTCTGCAACTATACACAACCCCTTGCTTATCGCCATCTCAAAAACTGCTATGAGGATAGTACTTGTGCGCATCCGGTATGTTTTTTACGTGTTTATAATCATTCTCCCCAGATGTCTGAGCGCTCTCATCTATGGCATCAGAGATCACACTATCAGATGCGTCCTTGTGTACCATCTCTGCTGTCGACTGAAACTCTTATCCTCTGACTGGCCTTCATAAGTCTGAATATCCAGCTTTCGTAATAGAACAAGAACCGAATCCCAAACTACTTTTGCTAAAGATTCCATGTTTTTATGAGATGTTTTGTAGAATAACAATTGTAGCTCTCTTCACAACTACACAGACATGGGTTGTTTCAGAGCTTGGGCACGTTTTATTTCTCTGCTGCTTCCACACCTTAGTCACACCTTGAGAACTATGAATAAACAAAGTACAAAATACATTATAAACTACACAGTACGTAGCATGAAAACAAATGAAAATACACAGTGACGCTTGTTGTGAACATGAAGATGAAAACATTGTACATGTATAAAGAAATAAACTTTTTTGGCCGCTTGAAAAGAGGTTGTTGTGTCCATGAACATCACTTAAACTGTGTGCTTTGGCTTCAGACGTCAATAATGAAAAGGAGGCCTTGTACTTGTATTTCTTTTTAATGTGTTTTACAACAACAACCTTAAACTACTATTGTAACACAAAAGTTCAACCACTACAGTTTGGTGTTTTAAGGCCACTTTCATCAGCAAGACTATTTCAATCAGGAGCTCGGTGCTCTTTTGAGACACAAGAGTTCAAGATCTGTTATAGAGTTTAAGGTGTGTTTAGACTAACAGCAAACGTGATTTTAGAGGTGGTGCAAATTCATATAATTAAATGGAAAAATGTGTTTGGATGCAGGGACATGCAGATTCTGTCTTGACAGCAATAATTGAGATGAGAACATACACTTTTTCTGAATGTAATTTAAAGTCATTTCATTTCAATGTCCACGGTCGGGAGTAAATATGCGTCAGAAGGAAAATAACAGAAAGAACTGGAGTCCCTGGTTCCTGCAATAAATAAAGCTAGCAATATGTTTGCTATGCATTCAGTCACAGTTTCACTGAGAAGGGGCCCTAGTCAGGGCTTGACAGTGCAAGCATTTCTCTCGCACTTGTGACTAAACATGATGTGGGTTCCTGTAAAATGTATTTCGGATCATGTGTGCAAAATGCAAATAACCTAACTTTAGCATTTGTTCACACTTGCCATTTAAAAAAAGACATTAAACATTATGGGATAAAATGTTGATCAAAAAGAATTATAAACATCAGCCCAAGCAGTCTCTATTTTTGTTTTCTGACAAAAAAGTTTGTAACACAACAATGACGATAATAACGAAAAGAAAAACACATTATTTGATAAATGTTCATTGTGCCCCTAAAGTTCTTTATGAGCTCCTTGGGGAAAAGTTAGCATCAAACCCTGCCAGTAAAGAAATACAGTCTGAGCTCCAACCAACACTTTCCACTCTGTTTTTGTCAAGACTGTTTGGATAATGTCACATTCAATGCCTTTTACAATATTTGTTGTTGTTTCTGAACTAGTTACTGACAAGGCTGTAAGTTGCACTTCTCATGGCATCACAAATGTTGATGGACAGGTGTATCCCGTAACTTAATAAAATGATGAGTTCAATGGACCATCCTCATTTCCCTGAACATTGAGATATACGTTTTTAGCTTGATATTGTACTTTCAGGAAAGTGCATTGGATTGGATTGATGATTTCTCAAAGAGCCTACGAAATGATATTTCATCAGTGTTATCTGGCTTGGTATATGATAGAGGTTGCATTTCTATTGTGAAATGTGCCATACATATATTTTTATTATTGATGTATTCTTAACCCTTTAACACCGAATGTGTCGGCGACGACACATTTTGCAAGCAAAACTTTGGATTACTCATTACGGTAACTTCGCTTACGGCCCTCTGGAAGCCCGCTAAAACAGCGCCTTTGTTCTGAGCGAATACACACACAGCGCTGGAGAGACACAGACAACACAGAGCAGGAATAGAGCCGGAAAACAGCGGATTCAATTCAAATGGAAGCAAGACGGTATGTAAATCAACACTTGTATTGCGTGGTGACTTGTTTAGAACAGTGTACCAAGTCTGTAAGATTGTACTAGGTGTGTAATTGTACTATATATGCGTAAATGTGCGCGTCTTCTTCAAGTAGCCTGCGTCCTAGCAGAGGCTGTGTGCAGGCTGGAGCTGGAGAGGAGGAGGTGTCACCAGAGATCACAAGGTGTCACCAAAGATCACATTCAGGCCTGTAGAGGGAGAGCTGTGGGGATGCTGGATGATCTGGTGATGCTGTCAGACACAGAAGCCCCTCACCACATCACACCACAAGATGGCAGACTGAGGCAGAGCCGGATGATTGAGTCCCTCAACCACTCCAGGTGTCCAACCCCCTCTCGATATGGGAAACCCAGCACCAGGTGACATTTATTCCCACTTCGATGCTGCAGTTTTCAAACTCCTCCGTGAATACACAAACAAGAATGCAGCCAAAAGCCTGGAGAGAGGGAGAAAGTTCATCTGGACTGAAATAATTCCAGAAGAAATTATGAAGTCCACAGGCATGTTGCTGTACATGTCAGTTTTGGACCTGCAGAAAGATGAGCAACTTTTGGTGTAAGCAAACCATTTTCCATGTGTCATTCCCTGCCACTGTCATGTCCCCAGACTGTACAGGACAGTTCATGGCCATTTGATCTAAACTTCATCTGAGTGACCCAGAGAAAACAGGAGCAACAGGAACAGTCACTGGCAGTACCACCAAGACCTCTGCATGTGAAGGGACACTCAGAGAGGAGAGAATTACCCTGTGTGGGGAAAAACGCCTGGACATATTTTCCATTTTATGGCCTGTTTTTGCAGATGTAAGAGTAAAAGACTCAAAACATTTACTGGATATAGTTGTATACATTTCAAACTTCAAATGTAACATGTTAAATTTCTTATTCATGTAAAATTGCAGTGTTTTTTGTTCACTAAACCACTAAACTCAAATTCCGCTTTTATGTTTCTCTTCATTTTAAACTATTATTACACTCTCATAACATGCAATAAATTGTAAATGACTGCCAGATATGGAATGTTCCAAGTATTGTTGGAAAATGGGCAAAAGCACTTACTCACAGGACATTTTCTGACCTTTTTATCGTCAAAATAAGCAAAAAAGTCCAGGCGAAAATGTTGAGGCTTTTTAGGCTTAGGTGTTAAAGGGTTAATAAATCAAGATCATAACAGCATAAAAATGACTTCCGCTAACAACAATTGGTCACTGCGCCGAGAACATCCACTTCGGCAATGTTCGGACGATGACGTTACAAGTAGAACACAGCCGCCAGTGTTTGCCTGCGTTGAAGCGTCCAGCAAAGATTGATGTCAATTATTATGAGAAAGAATGGACAACAATCGATCATCATGGATAATTGGCAAGCGATGTGTTGTATGGGGATGTGGGGCCATCTCCAAATCTAGCTTTCTGTGGCCAAAAGATGATAAAAAGTTGCATTTATGGACAAGACTGTCATGAGCCCTCTCCCTGCCTGGTAACACCACTAATTGTTTTCAATTATGTGCCACTCTGCTCCCTGCTCTCTCTACTCTGTCTGATTACCTCCACCTGTCTCTGCTCCACCCTCGTTAACCTACCAGCTGCACTGTATTTACCACTCATCATGCCCTGTATAGAAAGCCCTGCTTTTCAGTCCACACTTGTCAGATCGTCTGCAAGCCTGAATCGGAACCCTGCCTGCCTGCCTGCCTGCCTGCCTGCCTGCCTGCCTGCCTGCCTGCCTGCCTGCCTGCCTTCAACTCTGACTCCTGATCTGTGATCCCGGACCTTTGGAAGTCCCAGCTCCACTCAGCAGTCGGTGGAAGAACCAAACAAGAGGGATGCTGTTGTGCTGTAGAGAAGCACATTCAATCACTGAATCATTGTGTTTTGTTATTGACTCTAATAAAGTGCTGATACTTGAACGACGTGTAGTTGTCAGATGGAAACATAGCACAGATCTTTTGAATGGCACATGATGGCAGTCTGGGGTTCTTACCAAGTATTCCCGGCAGAATCTCACGGTATGCCACATAGTGATGCATTCTGTAAACTACAAGATAATACATGTCAATGGTAATCACTTCAACCTTATTTATTCTGTAACTTTGCCAGAGTGACCATTCAACTCCCCATAAATACATCACAGTTTCTGAGCTCTACACATTTGTGCACACAAGTAACTTCCTCATTACGTGGCTCATCACCTGCTTGTTGTCTGTCCCTCTTTGAATACCTGTGGTAGGCTGTCTGCAACACCCAAACATCCAGACACTTTGATTTGAATCCTGGGTGATCTGTTCTGCAGGTTATGTTTGCACCATGTCCCTCATATTCATTGAGTTCCTCCATGACATCCTTTTCTTGGCAGTAGCTCTTCAATTGCTTCCATAACTGTACAGTTTTCACATGTATCTCACCAACGTTGCATGGCGTATTTAAGTTACAAGCTTGAAAGCAATAGCTTTAAATGAGGTTGAGTTAATAAGTACTACTGAGGCCAGCTCTTAGAGGGATTGGTGATTTAAGTTAAATTTGTCTCTGATAACTAGCTATTCAGCTTCATTTGTGATAAGCCCTGCAATAGTTGGCTCCTCCTGAGATCACTGCCCATTAGTTAAGTATGGTGGAACTACTTTTGGTGGGACTGAAGCAAGTGCTGTATGAGTACAGTGACTGTCAGCTATAAGAGGAAGTATCAACATGAGGAGGGGGGGCTGTCCATTAGGGTGGAGGCATTCGGGAAAGGGGTTACAGGTTCACAGGGTTGGATGTGGTTTTGAACATCCGTGTTATGTTTCTTAATGTTTTTTTTATTTTTACGTACATGTGGGTAACCTAATCTGTGTCAAAGGTCATGTCGCAGGGTGTGGAGGTTAAATTTACTTCCTGGAATTGCAGAGGCCTGCAAAAACTTAAAGAAATCAAACAGGTTATGGATAGAGTTAAAAGTCTGCAATCTAAAATAGTTTTTTTGCAAGAGACACATTTACTGCCAAAGGATGAGATTAGGATTAGGAGGAGGTGGACTGGATGTGTGTATTCAGCAACATTTTCTACTTAGGCTCGGGGTGTTATGACGTTAATTCACAAATCGGTACCATTTCAGGTAACAAATGTAATCAAGGACGAGGCTGGTAGATACTTAGTTGTACAAGGTACTCTACTAACAGAAAACCTGAATCTAGTTAACATATATGCCCCAAATAATGATGATTGTTGTTCAGGGACCTGTTTTATACCTTTCAACATTTACTGGTAATCACATCTTAGCAGGGGATTTTAATTGTGTATTGGATCCAATAAAGGATCGATCAGGGGGCATAGATACATCACACACCAACAGCAGGGAAGTATTACTTAATATTATGAAAGATTTCAATGTGAAGGACATCTGGAGAGAATTAATGCCTGATGCTATAGAGCAGACCTGGGCATTGTACGGCCCGTGGTCCTGTCCGGCCCGCGTGAGGACAATCGTAAATATTAACATATATGAAAAGGTATATATATATTTGTTTATAAACAGAACCCTTTTCAAAATAAAAGCAACACCATTGTATTGCGTGCATGGTGTAAATAACTTTCTAACTGTGTTACTATTATTTTGAAAAGGGTGCTGTTACTTTATTTACGTATGCGCGCACGTGAACAGCTACAAGTGATGCTGGCCGGCGAGCCCTCAAAATCGTTGTCACAATCAGGTCACAAGACGACCTTACCTTACCGTAACACGCGGAGAAATACAAAAACTTGACTGATGCTGAAAGGGCGCGAACATCGGAAGCTTTGCTAGCTAATCTGCAAAAGCAGCAAGCCTTTTTTACCAAGCTTCACACATCCAGGGATGCAGCAACCAAGACCAGCTTTGTGATATCCCACAAAATCACTAAAAACAGTAAGCCATTCTCTGAGGGGGAGTTTGTCAAAGAGTGCATGGTGGACTCTGCAGCACTAAAAACACTAACCCTATTACTAGGAACATGATTAGAGCATGAAGTGAGGAAGTACCTGGGCGAGCCCCTTTCTCTCTCACGTTTTAGTCCAGTTTGGGGAAATGATGACTTCACTCCAGGCAGAGCTGTCGGCTCAATGATGATGAACTGATGTCGTTTGAGGAGCTTGCAAGTCAACACAACATTCCACAGAAACATTTTTTCAAATTTTTACAAATTAGAAGCTTTATTGGAGCAAACCAAAAACAATTATTATCTATACCTCCATACTCACCACTAGAGAAAATAATATTAAAGGAAAACTTAATTTCTGCACTTTATAACTTGCTTATATCTGCGTCCCCCGAGTCCTCCGAAGCAAAACTTAGAAATTGGAGGATTTGCAAGAAGACCTTTCAATTGATGAGTGGGAAGGTGCCTGCAAGAAAGCGCAATCACAAACAGCGAATACCCGTCTTAAGCTCTTACAATATAACTGGCTAATGCGTACATATATTACTCCAGACAAGCTAAACAAGTTTAATGGTAATATCCCAGACTTATGTTTTAAATGTGGACAATCCAAGGGAACGTTCTTCCATTGTGTTTGGGAGTGTACCAAGATAAGAACGTTTTGGGAGGAGGTTAAATGTATGATAGAAGAGATTCTATCATTGCAGTTAAGCATGGAGCCCAGGCGTCTTGTGTTAGGGTGTTACCCACAAGAACACAACATAAGGAAGAAAGAACAAATCTTTTTTAATCTATGTCTGCTACAGGCAACACGTATGATAGCACTTTCATGGAGAAATGTAAACAGTCAAGTCATACCAAGTATTGGTAAATGGCTAAAAGAACTGTCTGCATGTGTCTCATTAGAGAACATAACCTATTCAATTAAAGGAAAACAAGAACTATTTAAAAAGTATGGGGCCCGTTCCTTAACTCTCTGGAACATGCGGATGTAGAGGGCACTCTGGTTCAGCAACTTGGAGATGATTAATGTTCCTATGCTGGGAGAAGGATTGAAGCCTTTCATATCTGCCTACATGTTTGTATATCTCCTTACATAGCCTACCCACATGTTTGTGTAGTTAATTTAATTATGTTATTTGTGAGACTGTTAATGTACTTCATTTTGTTATGTCTTGGATGTGGAGGTTTGTGTACTGTCTTATGTAGTGTCTATATATGTTAAACAATTTAAAATAGTGTAAAAAAATAAATAAATGTGTTCATTCAACGGTACTTACCCATTTCAAGCTGAACTTGACACATTTTTAAGATTTTAAATAATGAACTTGTCTTCTGAGTCTGCAAAAAAGAGGAACGTTCTATGTCCACTACGTGTCCATTGTCTCTGTTTGCAAACACGGTGCACAAGTGCGTAGTACGCTATACTTTTGTTAGAAAAATATTCTTAATAACGCCACAAAGTCAGGATTCAGATCAAATACAAAGGTTTGATCAATATTCTTGCAAGAAGGAACCGAGTTTATTCATACAAAAGATGATCAAAACTCAAACATATACAGGTTTGTAAAGTCTGCTGTGTTGCTCACCGGAGCAACTCTCCCAGCCTCAGTATTTATACCCACTCAAAGGACAGGAAGCTATGAAGAGCTTCCAAGTCAGTCTTCCTTTGTTCTACATGATGGGGGTTTACAGTAAACACAGATGTACTGATCAACTCAGGTCCCAGACGTGCTAATTCACTAGACTGAGGACTGTTCTTAGAAAGAGCAGTTCACCTCCTGTCTCCTGCTGTGCTTTACAATCAGTATTTCCTGTATTTTCCTATCAACTTTACACAGTGATATAAAGTATATGTAATTAGTACTAAATTGGGGTACTGAATAGCATTTTATGCTAGCTAACATTAGACACATTTCATGTCCTTGCTAAACAGGTGGCACCTCTAAGTCGGAGGCCATAGTACGCTGGAAAAAACGGTGGATTGTGCCATTCGGGTTGGAAGTAAGAGTTCAAGTATTTTAGTAAAATGGAGCGTAACATTG
Source organism: Cottoperca gobio (assembly GCF_900634415.1). Taxonomy (NCBI): domain Eukaryota; kingdom Metazoa; phylum Chordata; class Actinopteri; order Perciformes; family Bovichtidae; genus Cottoperca; species Cottoperca gobio. The sequence goes on along the minus strand of NC_041368.1, from coordinate 24,870,308 downwards.
AGATGTGAGCTAATGCAGGCGTAGTGCCGGAGCATAAGAAGTTGTTCTGCATACTGTCACTTGTACAACACAGTGGTGTCTTCTGGGGATGCAACACTGGTGGATGGACTTTGGAGAAGCGATGGAGGCCGGGTTGTTAAATATCCTCGCTCGAGTTATTTTAATGTTAGATTTTCTATTTGAAGACCTGGAGAGCCTGCAGATGAAAGACTTTTGCTCTGAAGTATCCTTGTTTGTTGGCCCAAAGTCTGATGATTATGACAACGTCTACACTTGTGTGTTGTTTGTATCAGCTAGTGTGGCAATAATTTCCTCATATATACGTGTGATGATAGCAGCCAGGTCAGCCTCCACAGACAAAGCTTCAGCTCGTAAGGCTCGTAACACCCTGCTGCTGCATCTGGTGCAGCTGGGCCTCAGTCTGTCTGCAACTATACACAACCCCTTGCTTATCGCCATCTCAAAAACTGCTATGAGGATAGTACTTGTGCGCATCCAGAGTGTTTTTTACGTGTTTATAATCATTCTCCCCAGATGTCTGAGCGCTCTCATCTATGGCATCAGAGATCACACTATCAGATGCGTCCTTGTGTACCATCTCTGCTGTCGACTGAAACTCTTATCCTCTGACTGGCCTTCATAAGTCTGAATATCCAGCTTTCGTAATAGAACAAGAACCGAATCCCAAACTACTTTTGCTAAAGATTACATGTTTTTATGAGATGTTTTGTAGAATAACAATTGTAGCTCTCTTCACAACAACACAGACATGGGTTGTTTCAGAGCTTGGGCACGTTTTATTTCTCTGCTGCTTCCACACCTTAGTCACACCTTGAGAACTATGAATAAACAAAGTACAAAATACATTATAAACTACACAGTACGTAGCATGAAAACAAATGAAAATACACAGTGACGCTTGTTGTGAACATGAAGATGAAAACATTGTACATGTATAAAGAAATAAACTTTTTTGGCCGCTTGAAAAGAGGTTGTTGTGTCCATGAACATCACTTAAACTGTGTGCTTTGGCTTCAGACGTCAATAATGAAAAGGAGGCCTTGTACTTGTATTTCTTTTTAATGTGTTTTACAACAACAACCTTAAACTACTATTGTAACACAAAAGTTCAACCACTACAGTTTGGTGTTTTAAGGCCACTTTCATCAGCAAGACTATTTCAATCAGGAGCTCGGTGCTCTTTTGAGACACAAGAGTTCAAGATCTGTTATAGAGTTTAAGGTGTGTTTAGACTAACAGCAAACGTGATTTTAGAGGTGGTGCAAATTCATATAATTAAATGGAAAAATGTGTTTGGATGCAGGGACATGCAGATTCTGTCTTGACAGCAATAATTGAGATGAGAACATACACTTTTTCTGAATGTAATTTAAAGTCATTTCATTTCAATGTCCACGGTCGGGAGTAAATATGCGTCAGAAGGAAAATAACAGAAAGAACTGGAGTCCCTGGTTCCTGCAATAAATAAAGCTAGCAATATGTTTGCTATGCATTCAGTCACAGTTTCACTGAGTGTTTATTCAACTGTACTTACCCATTTCAAGCTGAACTTGACATGTTTTTTGAAAAGGAAAAATAAAAAAATAAAGCCCTGGAGAAGGCTCTGTCTCCAAAGCTGCGCAGCTTGGATTTAGGGGTGGAAAGGAGACCAGCTGAGGTGGATCTGAGGGACCGTGGGGGTTGGTAGGAGGAAATGACGTCAGTGAGATAGGAGGGGGCTAGGTGGTGGAGGGCTTTGTAAGTGAGGACCAGGAGTTTGTAGTTGATTCGGAGGGAGACAGGTAGCCAGTGGAGTTCTTTGAGGACTGGGTGATATGGTGCCAAGATTTGGGATGTGTGAGGAGTCTGAGTTCTAGACCAGTTGGAGTCTGTTGATGGTGCTTGCGGTGATGCCTTATAGAAGGGAGTTACAGTAGTAAAGGCGGGAGGAAATGAAGGCGTGAATCAGTCTTTCAGCTGCTGGGCGGGTGAGAGATGGTCTGATTTTTGCAATATTATGGAGGTGGAAAAGGGAAGTTTTGACATTATGGCAGATATGGGGCTCAAGGGAGAGGGTGGGGTCGAAGATCACGCCAAGGTTGCGTGCCTGAGGAAAGGGGGAATCAGTGGTGCCGTCAATGGTGAGTGTCAGGTTAGAGGTTTTGCTGAGTGTGGATTTGGAGCCGATGAGGAGGAGTTCAGTTTTGCTGATGTTAAGTTTGAGCAAGTTGTGTTGCAGTTTTTTATTTCTGTGAGACATGATTCGATGTGGGAGAGGGGTGGGTTATGGGGGGATTTGGTGCTGAGGTAGATCTGAGTGTCGACGGCAAAGCAGTGGAAGTCCAGGTTGAAGTGGCGGAGTATCTGACCGAGGGGGAGGATGTAGATTGTGAAGAGGAGGGGGCCGAGTACTGAACCTTCGGGGACGCCTTGGGTGACTGGCGCTGTGGCAGAGGAGTTGTTGTGATGGGAAATGAAGTGGGATCTGTCGGACAGGTAGGACTGGAGCTACCTGAGTGCAGTACCCTCGATACCGATGTCCTTGAGTCTGGAGAGCAAGATGTTATGGCTCACGGTATCAAAGGCTGCACTCAGGTCAAGAAGGATTAGGATGTTGAGTGAACCGTTATCAGCAGAGGTGAGGAGGTTGTTGAGGACCTTGAGTAATGCCGTTTCTGTGCTGTGGAGGGGGCGAAAACCAGACTGCAGGGGTTCAAAAAGGTGATTGGCATGGAGGTGGGAATGGAGTTGTTTGGCAACAATGCGTTCCAATGTTTTTGACAGGAAAGGGAGGTTTGAGATTGGGCGGTAGTTGTTGAGAGAGGAGGCATCCAGACCGGGTTTTTTGAGGATTGGGGTGATCGCCGCTGTTTTGAAGGCAGATGGGACGGTTCCATGGGACAGCGAGGAGTTGAAGAGGTGAGTGAGGTAGGGACAGAGGACAGGGAGGCAGGACTTCAGTAGTGGAGTTGGAAGAGGGTCAAGGGAGCAGGTTGTGGGTTTGGAGGAGCTGATCAGTTGGAGGAGCTCAGGAGGGGTAACCAGGTTGAACTGGGAGAGGCGGCAGAGGGGAGGGGGGATTAGGAGGTCCAGGGAGATTGGGGAAAGAGGCACAGTGGTGGAAGCTGGGGTAGGTGCTTCTGGGTGGGGTACTGGGGATAGTGAGCTATTAATGTTGTTGATTTTGTTTGTGAAAAATTGGAGGAATGAGTCGCATAAAGCAGGAGTAGATGTAGTGAAGCTGTTGGCATGGGGCTGGAGGATTTTGACTGTGGAGAAGAGGGTTCTGGGGTTCCGGGAGGGGTCATTGAAGATGGTCGAGAGGTAAGCAGACTTGGCAGCGGTGAGGGAATCTTTGTAGGCGGTGAGGTGGAGTTTGTAGGCTTCTTGGTGGACTGTAAGGGAGGTTTTTTTGGCAAGACGTTCAAGTTTGCGGCCAGTCTGTTTCATTTTGCGGAGTGTGGGTGTGAATCAGAGTGAGGAGGTGTTGAAAGAGACACTTTTCCTTTTGAGGGGGCTAGAGTGTTGAGAGAGGTAGACAGGGTGAAGTTTAGGAGGTTCGTAATATCGTCGGGTGAGGTGATGGTTGTGTCCAGGTGGAAAGTAGAGGAAAGCAGGCCAGAGAGATGGTGGAGATGGATGGCATGGAGATTACGGAATGTGATTTCTCTGAGGGGGCGAGGGTGGGGGTTGGGGGGTGGGGGAAGCAATGGTAAATTGTATGAGTTTGTGGTCTGAGAGGGGAAAGGGGCATGGGTAGAGGTCGAGTACTGGGAGGTTTGTTGAGCAGACAAGGTCGATGATGTGTCCTTTATCGTGGGTGCTGAGAGTTTGCAGGTGTGGGAGTCCATGTGGATGTTAAGGTCACCGAGCAGTAACAGGCGTGGGGAGATGGATGAAGCTAGTGTGAGGAGTTCAGTAAAATCAGAGAGGAAGGAGGGATGAGTTTTAGGAGGCCGGTAAATGAGAATAACTGTCATTGAGGAGAGGGCTTTGAAGGAAAGGAACTCAAAGGATGGTACTGGGGGGAGGGTGAGTTCTGTGATCCGAAAGTTCTGATTGTAGATAACAGCAAGGCCACCACCACATGGGAGAGGCGGGGTTTAGTGATGTAGTTAAAACCAGGAGGGGACGTTTGATTGAGGGAGAAGTCATTGAGTTGTTGCCAGGTTTCAGTGAGCAGAAGAAAATCCAGGGTTTTGTCAAGGATGAGTTGTTGGATGTGCAGGATGGGGGCTGTATTGTTGATTGACCGGACATTGAGGGCAAAGTTGGTTGAGAGGGAGGGTGGTGCGGTGGTGGCAGGCTGGAGAGGTATGATGTTGTCTAGAATAGATGTTGTTGGTGTGAAACGGCGGAGAGAGGAAAAGTCCGTTCCAGGTTTTCTTTGCTGCCGGGAGTGCAGCAGTCGAGTGGTGTTCCCAGTATATGTTGTGGTAGCGGGTGCATCTGATGACGCGTCAGATGTGGGACGGTACGTGGAGCTGACCAGATGGTTGTAATGGATTGTCGGTGTTGGAAGTAAACAAACCTACGGCGAGTGCTACGGTGTATGTAGCGGGGTCGGCGTAGGAGTCCAAGTTGTTGTATAACAGAGATGCAGGATGGAATGGCGTAGTTGCTAAGTCGCAGAAGCTGTGAAGTTGAAAATGTGAGCATAATGAGCGATGTAGCAGCTAGCGTTAGCCACCAGCCACTCGTTGGCTGAGTGAGGGCAGCCAGTAAATCCCAGCCATGGAGGTAGTCACAGCAGAAAAAGGTTGAACAGTTGGAATGAAAGACAGGTCAACACCTGACTTGGAGCTTGCTGGGGTGCAAGGTAGTAATTCAGACGGAGAAGCGGCGAACAAACAACGCCAGCGTCCTCTCCTCTCAAAGCATACATTACAAGTACACTGAAATACAAGTGGAGTCAGACTGTTTGGTGTGTGGAGGCACCTAGAGCCTGGGCGCGGTGTAGCTAAAAGCCCTGGCTCCCATGGTGCTAAGGCGGGAGGTGGGGACAGTCAGGAGTCCGGCTGAGGATGTGAGCAGAAGGTTTTTGTAATCAATCCGGTGCTGAACAGGGAGCCAGTGAAGTTGGATAAGGATGGGGGTGATGTGGTCAGACGATTTGGTGCGGGTAATGATCCGGGCAGCCGAGTTTTGAATGATTTGGAGTCTGTTGATAATAATAATAATAATAATAATACATTTTATTTAGAGGCGCCTTTCAGGACACCCAAGGTCGCCTTACAGTGCATTTAAAAGTTAAAACAGCTAAAACAAAGGCAAGACAAGAGTGTGGAGTGACGGAGTGATAGGAGGATCTGTGATATCAAGGTTGTGATTGTGTTTTAGAGTGAGTAGGCCAATTTAAACAGGTTGGTTTTGAGGTGGGATTTGAAAGTCGTAATGGAGTCAGACTGTTGTTGATGTGTGGAGGCAGAGAATTCCAGAGCCTGGGCGCGGTGCAGCTAAAAGCCCTGGCTCCCATAGTGCTGAGGCAGGAGGTGGGGACAGTCAGGAGTCCGGCTGAGGATGAGCGCAGGGAGCGGGAGGGGGTGTATTCCTGGAGGAGGTTTGAGAGATAGGTGGGGGCGAGGTTGTTGAGGGCTTTGTAGGCTTGCGTGTCGTCAGCATAGCAGTGAAAGTGGATGACATGGTGACGGAGGATTGTGCCCAGGGGGGGGAGGTAAATGATGAATAGGAGTGGACCCAATACTGACCCCTGGGGGACACCCAGTGAAACAGGAGAACACCCTGACCTCTGGTTCCCCAGCTGGACAAACTGTTGTCGGTTGGTAAGGTAGGAGGAGAACCAGGAGAGTGCAACACCAGTGATCCCAATGTCAGCCAAGCGTGCCAGGAGTAGTGGGTGGGAGATTGTGTCGAAGGTAGCGTTGAGGTCGAGGAGGAAGAGGATGGTGAGCAGTCCAGAGTCAGCTGCACGGAGGAGGTCGTTGGTGGTTTTAACCAGAGCTGTTTCGGTACTGTGCATTGGGCGGAAACCAGATTGGAAGGGTTCATGGAGGTTGTTTGAGTCGGGGTGGGACTGGAATTGAGTGGCAACCACCCTCTCAAGGGTTTTTGAAATGAAGGGAAGGTTGGAGATGGGCCTGTAGTGGTTAAGGTCAGCTGGGTCAGCATTGGGTTTTTTGAGGGTGGGTGTGATTGCAGCCATTTTGAGGGTGGGGGGTACAGTTCCAGTAATGAGGGAGGAGTTAATTATATTAGTGATCATGGGGGAAATGGACGGCAGACAGGCTTTGACGAGGGTAGTGGGGAGGGGATCAAGCTGGCAGGTGGTGCATTTGGCTTTACAGATGAGCTTGGAGATGGTGGCTTCTGATGCTGGAGTGAAGTTGGAGAGGGTGCTGGTGGGTGGTTGGACCGTGGTGGCCATCCAGAGTGGGTCCGTCGTGGGGGCGCCTGATGAGGCCAGCTGTAGGTGGATGTTGCTTACTTTGGAGCCGATGAGCAGGGCCTCAGTTTTGCTACCGTTTAGCTTCATTGTTTACACCAGGGATCAGCTGTTAGCACCCCGTAGCATGGCGGTGCTAACCGGCAAGAGACCCAATGTTCCCCGCGAGCTGAGGAGGAGAAGAAGAGGACGATGTGCCAGGGCGGAGCTGCGGGCTGGGAAGAGACGCTATACACCTGTCCTTCCATCGATATTAATGGGAAATGTACGTTCTCTTCCCAATAAGATGGACGAGCTAGCGGCGCTCACCCGGCACCAGAGAGAATAACAGGAGTGTAGCATCATGCTATACACAGAGACTTGGCTAACCGAGCTAACCCCGGACACAAACGCCACACTGGACGGTTTTCATCTGCTACGGGCGGACAGGACGAAAGAGAGTGGTAAGAGGAAAGGAGGAGGGCTGGCTGTGTTTATGAACGATAGATGGTGTAAACCTGGACACATCACTGTTAAAGAGCAGGTTTGCAGTGGGGAAGTTGAGCTACTAGCTGTTAGCATGCGGCCATTCTATCTACCGCAGGAATTCTCACATGTTATCGTGATAGCGTCGAATATTCCCCCTCTGCTAGCGCCGATGTGGCTTGTGACTTCATTAACTCCACTGTAAGCAGGCTGCAGACACAGCACCCAAACGCCCTCCTTCTGATCTCTGGTGACTTTAAACATGCCTACTACACCCACTACCTGCACTTCCCTCACAACAAACCAAGTGAGGAGTCTCTCACCTGGAGAAGGCTGGGGGCTCTGTGAGAATCATGTTCTTTGATTTCTTCAGCGTCTTCAACACCATTCAACCCAGGCTGCTGGGGGACAAACTGGAGCGCTCAGGCGTGGATCATCACCTCATCAGCTGGATTCTGGACTACTTCACCAACCGTCCACAGTACGTGAGGACCCGGCAGTGTCACTCGGACACGATTGTCTGCAGCATGGGCCCCCCCCTAGAGAATGGTTCTGGTGCTGTTTCTCTTCACCCTCCACACTGCAGACTTCACCCACAACACAGCAAAGTGTCACCTGCAGAAGTTCTCTGATGACTCTGCTATTGTCGGCCTCGTCTCTGATAGAGATGACAAGGAGTACAGAGAGCTGACACAGGACTTTATCCTCTGGTGCCAGAGGAACCACCACCTGCTCAACTCAAGGAAGACCAGGGAGCTGGTGGTGGACTTCAGGAGGCACCATCCTTCTTCCCCAACACCATCTCGGCTGCTGACAGGAAGAGACTGAACAGACTGGTGAAGAAGGCCAGCTATTTTCTGGGGAGCCCTCTGGACACTGGAGATGGTAGGAGACAGGAGAATGACCAAGCTGTCCTCCCTATTGGACAACATGTCCCCCCCCCTCCAGGACACTTTGTCCGCACTGTGCAGCTCCTTCAGTGACAGGCTGCTTCACCCGCGGTGTCTCACGGAGAGATCCCGCAGGTCCTTTCTCCCTGCAGCGGTCAAACTGTACAATCACCACCACACCCTTCTGTCAAATGTTGTATTTGTACTATGTTGTTTATCCTGTACACACGACATCTATTGCACGGCTGTCCGTCCTGGGAGAGGGATCAGTGTTTCCCCTAGGTTTACTGCTTTGGAGGGGTGCTCACCGTGCAACGGGGGGGGGGTGGATTGCGTGTGCGTGCATGCCGCGGGATTGCGTGCGTGGTGCGGGGAGATTGTGTGCATGGCACGGTTTCTATTTAGTTCTCCCCTCTCCTTTCTTCCGCTCTGTAGGTGTGTGCGCACGTGTGTGTGTGTATGTGTGTGTGTGTCAGCTCGCGAAGCCCCGCCCTTCGCAATTTCAGGCAGGGCGCAGCACAATGGTAGAGGAAACACTGGGGATCCCTCCTCAGTTGCTCTCCCTGAGGTTTCTTCCATTTTTCCCCCTTTAATTATGGGGTTTCTTTTAGGAAGTTTTTCTGGGTCTAAGGACAGAGGGTCTAAGGACAGAGGGTCTAAAGACAGACAGAGGGTCTAAAGACAGAGGGTCTAACGACAGAGGGTCTAAAGACAGAGGGTCTAAAGACAGAGGGTCTAAGGACAGAGGGTCTAAAGACAGAGGGTCTAAGGACAGAGGGTCTAAAGACAGAGGGTCTAAAGACAGGACAGAGGGTGTTGTATCCTGTACAGTCTGTAAAGCACACTGAGACAAATGTGTAATTTGTGATATTGGGCTATATCAGGGGTCGGGAACCTTTTTGGCTGGGAGAGCCATAAAAGCCAAATATTTGTTTATGTATTTCCTTGAGAGCCATATATTTAATCAATTTGAACGAAACTTTATGCATGCATTTTTTAAAGAATAACACGTCTCCGAGTACTAATAGCGGTATCAGTGTTGCATTGAACACGTGCTCTTTTATTAAATAAACTAAACGCTTACGTTATTTATCTCATATTTCAGTGTTTACTGCACGGATGTCAAACTCAAGGCAATTATGACCTATTTAACCTCTTATGTCTGTTGTTGTTGGTGTTGTTTTTGTTGTTGTCCTGCATTTTAGCGCCTTGAGATTGCTTTTAGCTTTGAAAGGCACTTTACAAATACAATTTATTATTATTATTATTATTATTATTATTATTATTATTATTATTATTATTATTATTATATCCGGCCCGCGAGAAAATATCATATGTCTGTCATAACTGGCCCGCCGGTTTTGGTAATTAAATCAATGCATGGCACAACCACGGGAAAAGACATTTGAGGAAGAATCTAAATGTGTGAATGAAATGAAAGTTTTTGGAAAGCAAAGGGAAACACAGCACAGATCTCTGGGACGATGTGAGCTGGACTGTTTGTGCGACATAACGAAGCATCTCACTGTTAAACCTGCAGCTTCAGGGCCGTGTGATCACGGACATGTGTGATGCCAAGCTGCACCTGTGGGAGACTCTGATGCAGAAGGAAACTTTGGTCACTACGTGTTTCCAAACACTGACAAACATCTCCCCCCCGCTGTGTTCCCGACAGCATTCTGCTGATAAACTGAGAGCATGTGCCGACTTTGCTGCTCAGCAATCCGTTTGCAGTTGATTTAAATATGTTCCATATCTTTTTGCACTTTATGTGTATCCTGTTCAATACATGTGGACCGTGTTTGGCCCTCGATATAGTCCCAGTTTTTAATGTTGGCCCTCTCTGTGAATGAGTTTGACCCCCCGGTCTACTGCTTGCTTTGTGCAGTTTCTCCTCAGCTGTTTTGCGAAGGGCAGGGCTACACACACACACACACACACACACACACACACACACACACACACACGTGTGTGTGTAAGTGTGTGCGCTGTGCAGTCAGAGACAGAGCGGAGGAAAGGAGAGGGGAGAACTAAAAACAAATCCGCTGCTAAATGTTTTACTTTAAAATGACACCGTATAATTGTTTATTACTTGTTAATCATGTTAAATGTCAGCTCAAAATTGTCTGTGAGCCATATCGCGTCATCAAAAGAGCCATATATGGCTCGCGACCCATAGGTTCCCGACCCCTGGGCTATATAAATAAATTTGATTTGGTAGACCACCACACCAAGAACAGACTATTCCATTAATATTCTATTTTTTAAATTTAATTATCGTGTGCTCGGCACTTAACTTCATATGTTCTTTTGCTGTTTGCTGATGTAAATTTCCCCATTGTGGGACTAATAAAGGATCTGATTCTGATTCTAATAGTACCAGCTGACTTCTGGTATTGACCCCATAAGATCAGCTGTACCTGAGCCAGCCATAGATCCAGGCAGGTGTGATGATGTCACATAAAATATATTGACATATATACGTGTGATGATAGCAGCCAGGTCAGCCTGCACAGACAAAGCTTCAGCTCGTAAGGCTCGTAACACCCTGCTGCTGCATCTGGTGCAGCTGGGCCTCAGTCTGTCTGCAACTATACACAACCCCTTGCTTATGGCCATCTCAAAAACTGCTATGAGGATAGTACTTGTGCGCATCCAGAATGTTTTTTACGTGTTTATAATCATTTCTCCCCAGATGTCTGAGCGCTCTCATCTATGGCATCAGAGATCACACTATCAGATGCGTCCTTGTGTACCATCTCTGCTGTCGACTGAAACTCTTATCCTCTGACTGGCCTTCATAAGTCTGAATATCCAGCTTTCGTAATAGAACAAGAACCGAATCCCAAACTACTTTTGCTAAAGATTCCATGTTTTTATGAGATGTTTTGTAGAATAACAATTGTAGCTCTCTTCACAACTACACAGACATGGGTTGTTTCAGAGCTTGGGCACGTTTTATTTCTCTGCTGCTTCCACACCTTAGTCACACCTTGAGAACTATGAATAAACAAAGTACAAAATACATTATAAACTACACAGTACGTAGCATGAAAACAAATGAAAATACACAGTGACGCTTGTTGTGAACATGAAGATGAAAACATTGTACAGGTTTAAAGAAATAAACCTTTTTGGCCGCTTGTCATGAAAAGAGGTTGTTGTGTCCATGAACATCACTTAAACTGTGTGCTTTGGCTGTGTGTCCTCGCTGACTTCTTCTGTATGAAATATAGACAATGGACTTATGGACCCTTTTTACCTGTTATACATCAGTATATTGTTTAATTAAATCTGTTTAATAACATTAGATTATATTTTACATCAAGTCAATTATTTATTTATTGCACTGAATCAATCATAAATTTACTACCAACTACATTTCATGAACATAGGCAAGGCAAGTTTATTTAAAATAACACATTTTTAACAACAAGGCAATTCAAAGTGCTTTACATTACATTAAAAGCATTAAGACATAGTGCAAAAGAAACACATTATAAAATACATTGTTTTTTCCTCTCTCCTGTCATGGCGTCATCAGTCCTGTGTTGTATATGTAGTGAGACAGAGACATGTGTAATGTTCCTGAAGGTAACGTTTCCTCTCTCTCCTGTCATGGCGTCATCAGTCCTGTGTTGTATATGTAGTGAGACAGAGAAATGTGTAATGTTCCTGACGGTAACGTTTCCTCTCTCTCCTGTCATGGTGTCATCAGTCCTGTGTTGTATATGTAGTGAGACAGAGACATGTGTAATGTTCCTGAAGGTAACGTTTCCTCTCTCTCCTGTCATGGAGTCGTCAGTCCTGTGTTGTATATGTAGTGAGACAGAGAAATGTGTAATGTTCCTGAAGGTAACGTTTCCTCTCTCCTGTCATGGTGTCATCAGTCCTGTGTTGTATATGTAGTGAGACAGAGACATGTGTAATGTTCCTGAAGGTAACGTTTCCTCTCTCTCCTGTCATGGAGTCGTCAGTCCTGTGTTGTATATGTAGTGAGACAGAGACATGTGTAATGTTCCTGAAGGTAACGTTTCCTCTCTCTCCTGTCATGGTGTCATCAGTCCTGTGTTGTATATGTAGTGAGACAGAGACATGTGTAATGTCCCTGAAGGTAACGTTTCCTCTCTCCTGTCATGGTGTCATCAGTCCTGTGTTGTATATGTAGTGAGACAGAGACATGTGTAATGTCCCTGAAGGTAACGTTTCCTCTCTCCTGTCATGGTGTCATCAGTCCTGTGTTGTATATGTAGTGAGACAGAGAAATGTGTAATGTCCCTGAAGGTAACGTTTCCTCTTCTCCTGTCATGGTGTCATCAGTCCTGTGTTGTATATGTAGTGAGACAGAGAAATGTGTAATGTCCCTGAAGGTAACGTTTCCTCTCTCCTGTCATGGTGTCATCAGTCCTGTGTTGTATATGTAGTGAGACAGAGACATGTGTAATGTCCCTGAAGGTAACGTTTCCTCTCTCTCCTGTCATGGTGTCATCAGTCCTGTGTTGTATATGTAGTGAGACAGAGACATGTGTAATGTTCCTGAAGGTAACGTTTCCTCTCTCCTGTCATGGTGTCATCAGTCCTGTGTTGTATATGTAGTGAGACAGAGACATGTGTAATGTTCCTGAAGGTAACGTTTCCTCTCTCTCCTGTCATGGTGTCATCAATCCTGTGTTGTATATGTAGTGAGACAGAGACATGTGTAATGTCCCTGAAGGTAACGTTTCCTCTCTCTCCTGTCATGGTGTCATCAATCCTGTGTTGTATATGTAGTGAGACAGAGACATGTGTAATGTCCCTGAAGGTAACGTTTCCTCTCTCTCCTGTCATGGTGTCATCAGTCTTGTGTTTTATTTGTAGTGAGACAGAGAAATGTGTAATGTTCCTGAAGGTAACGTTTCCTCTCTCCTGTCATGGTGTCATCAGTCCTGTGTCGTCTCCCCTTTGAGCAGCGTCAGCGTTGTGTTTGTCTGCAGAAGCTTCATAAACTGTTTATCCAGTTTTAAGACACTTTCTACATCCTGGTGTTTTTAACTCTATATTTGAAGGATGAAGGATTTTAGTCCTGGACGTCTGGATCTTAAGTTCTCAGAGAAACAAGCTGACAAACGTTAGCGGCAGCCGAACAGCGTGCAGGAGAAACTCTGATGTTTAACCTTTGAATCAGAGAGTGGAGGAGAACTCCCATGATGCACTGCTGCTGCACCACCACACCAAACTCCCATGATGCACCGCTGCTGCACCACCAAACTCTGTATCTTCTTAGTAGCAACAAATTACATATTGTTATTTTAACCTGTTAATATTTCAGGCATTGTGTACAGTTGTTGTTTTTGAAACTTAATGATAATATATATATATTTTTTTGTTATATTTGCACTCTTTCCACTTTTCCTCCTTCCCATAGTCCAACGGTCAAGTTTACGAAAATACAAAAGATTTTCTCCATTAAGTAGAATGCAAAATAAGATGAGGAATAAAAACTGACCAGAAGGTGGTGGTAATGCACCAATATTCTGGATGTCAACTGCTATAAAAGAAGAAGAACAAGCTTTTTTCTGCTTTTTTCAATTCAATTCAAATTCAAATTCATTCAAATTTGCAAACATTTCAGATATGTACTCCCTACATCAACATAATGAACTTAAATAAATAATAATAATATTTAAGACAATACCAAATAAAAAAGGGATAAATAAACTTATCAAATATAAAAGAAAAAATATTATCAAGAAAAGAAAGTATACAATTTGACAGTTATTCATTTTTTTTGTTTTTAAAAGTTTAATAGTTTTACCATGAATTTAATGTTAAACGGTTCATTTTCAAAAAGTGTAACAACACAGAAGAACAAGAAGGAGGACAAGAAGAAGGAGGAGGAGGAGGAGAAGGAGAAGGAGGAGGAGGAGGAGGAGGAGGAGGAGGAGGAGAAGACGCACACGCACACGCAACGTCGCCGTCATGACGTAAGACGTATGAAAGTGCGTAGTGACGGTTGCTGTTCGATAGTTTTCCCTCCTCGTTGACAAAGCTATCCGGCTATGCTGATGTTTAGCTAAAGATACTTTAATCTTTTCACATTTCGGACTCCGAAGCTTTAACATTTCGAGAGGAAGGTCGACAAAGAACCGAACATCCATAACAACGTTGTCAAAGGTAGATGTCTGTTAAAGTAACAAGTGTTCTTTGTCTGTCTTTGCTTTTGTTTTGCTAACATTTAGTTAGCGACAGAGCTAGTTAGCTAACATTAGCTTGACGCACGTAACTTCTAACTGTCCGCAACACTGTGGTTGTTTAACAGTTATATTAGTGTATGTATTTGAAAGGCTAGACCTAAATAAGGAGGAGATGACTTGTTGGCAGCTTTGGTTTTGCAGTTAATTAATCGAGCTAGCATGTTAGCTGACGCGGACATTATGCTATCTCAGGTATGTCAGTGCTAGCTGGCGCTACGTGTGTTGATTTGTGGTTTGAAACTGGTCTTATCTGGCTCTGACTTGCGAAGGGACTGGTTTAAAAACGAGTTTAAACTTACCCAACCAGCTGCTGTGCTTGTACGGTAATGTAATTTCGATTCACGGCGCAAACTAACGGCACAGCCCGTTGAACTGCACGTGGAGCTGAAGAGTGAGGGTCGGCTGGGTCTCCAGAGTTCACAGTGGGATCCTAGCATCATGTTCAAACACTGATTCAGTGGTGGAAAGTCAAAATACTTGTACATTACTTGATGATTTCCATTTTCTGCTACTTTTATACTTCTACTTCACTTAATCTCGGAGGCAAATATTGTGTATCTCCAGCTGTGCTGATGTTGAAGGTTTGTGATGTGAAGGATGAAGTTTCCTTTGACGAGATTCTCCTTCAGATAAATAAATTCTTTAAAAAGCCTCTTGGATCAGCTGCAGAATGCATCGTCACAAAGTTGGAAACAGACAAAGATACAAACATGATGATTTTATATAATATGATGCATTTTGTACATTAAACTACCAACAGGATGTAAAGTAGGGAACACATCTGCAGCAGGAACATGTAACACACACATTAATGTAACAGGAACATGTAACACACACATTAATGTAGCAGGAACATGTAACACACATTAATGTAACAGGAACATGTAACACACACATTAATGCAACAGGAACATGTAACACACACATTAATATAACAGGAACATGTAACACACACACATTAATGCAACAGGAACGGAAACATAACATGTAACACACACATTAATGTAACGGGAACATGTAACACACACACATTAATGCAACAGGAACATGTAACACACACATTAATGTAACGGGAACATGTGACACACACAGTAATGTAACAGGAACATGTAACACACACATTAATGTAGCAGGAACATGTAACACACACATTAATGTAGCAGGAACATGTAACACACACATTAATGTAGCAGGAACATGTAACACACACACATTGATGTAACAGGAACATGTAACACACATTAATGTAACAGGAACATGTAACACACACACATTAATGCAGCAGAACATGTAACACACATTAATGTAACACACACATTAATGCAGCAGGAACATGTAACACACACATTAATGCAGCAGGAACATGTAACACACACATTAATGTATCAGGAACATGTAACACACACATTAATGTAATCAGGAACATGTAACACACACATTAATGTAACAGGAACATGTAACACACACATTAATGTAACAGGAACATGTAACACACACATTAATGTAACAGGAACATGTAACACACACATTAATGTAACAGGAACATGTAACACACACATTAATGTAACAGGAACATGTAACACACACATTAATGTAACAGGAACATGTAACACACACATTAATGTAACATGAACATGTAACACACACATATTAATGTAGCAGGAACATGTAACACACACATTAATGTAACACACACATTAATGTAACAGGAACATGTAACACACACATTAATGTAGCAGGAACATGTAACACACACATTAATGTAACAGGAACATGTAACACACACATTAATGTAACAGGAACATGTAACACACACATTAATGTAACAGGAACATGTAACACACACATTAATGTAACAGGAACATGTAACACACACATTGATGTAACAGGAACATGTAACACACATTAATGTAACAGGAACATGTAACACACACATTAATGCAGCAGGAACATGTAACACACATTAATGTAACACACACATTAATGCACCAGGAACATGTAACACACACATTAATGCAGCAGGAACATGTAACACACACATTAATGTAACAGGAACATGTAACACACACATTAATGTAACAGGAACATGTAACACACACATTAATGTAACAGGAACATGTAACACACACATTAATGTAACACACACACATTAATGTAACGGGAACATGTAACACACACATATTAATGTAGCAGGAACATGTAACACACACATTAATGTAACACACACATTAATGTAGCAGGAACATGTAACACACACATTAATGTAGCAGGAACATGTAACACACACATTAATGTAACAGGAACATGTAACACACACATTAATGTAACAGGAACATGTAACACACACATTAATGTAACATGAACATGTAACACACACATTAATGTAACAGGAACATGTAACACACACATTAATGTAACAGGAACATGTAACACACACATTAATGTAACAGGAACATGTAACACACACATTAATGTAACATGAACATGTAACACACACATTAATGTAACAGGAACATGTAACACACACATTAATGTAACAGGAACATGTAACACACACATTAATGTAACAGGAACATGTAACACACACATTAATGTAACAGGAACATGTAACACACACATTAATGTAGCAGGAACATGTAACACACACATTAATGTAACAGGAACATGTAACACACACATTAATGTAGCAGGAACATGTAACACACACATTAATGTAACAGGAACATGTAACACACATTAATGTAACAGGAACATGTAACACACACATTAATGCAGCAGGAACATGTAACACACACATTAATGTAGCAGGAACATGTAACACACACATTAATGTAACATGAACATGTAACACACACATTAATGTAACATGAACATGTAACACACACATTAATGTAACAGGAACATGTAACACACACATTAATGTAACAGGAACATGTAACACACACATTAATGTAGCAGGAACATGTAACACACACATTAATGTAACAGGAACATGTAACACACACATTAATGTAACAGGAACATGTAACACACACATTAATGCAGCAGGAACATGTAACACACACATTAATGTAACAGGAACATGTAACACACACATTAATGCAGCAGGAACATGTAACACACACATTAATGAACAGCTCTGCTATGAGAAAAGTTTCTATAAATAGTTGTCAAATAATGTTTAGTGTGTCTCTGGTAACAGGTAGATTCAGATCAAGCATTCTTTATTTTAATTTTAAATTGATAAGAGTTAAATGTGTAAAGTGAACCCCAATATTTTACAGAGTAAACTGTCTTTATAACGAAACAAACACATTTGGCTCCTGCAGTGTTAATATGATCTGATTAACACTGATCTAATGTTTCCACATTCATGTTTTATTACAGTTTTGGAATTTCCCTGCAGAATATAAACCGTTGCTTTGCAGCGACTTGAACCATTTGTGTTTGTCTCCCTACAGAAGACTTATGCGGTCCTGCTAGCAGGGCAAGATGTTCAACAAGTCATTTGGGACTCCCTTTGGTGGAGGGACGGGGGGGTTTGGCACCGCATCGACCTTTGGACAGCAAAGTAAGTTTATTTATTCAAACTCTGGGATTAAAACCCACAACACCACCGGGCCGAGTCCAGAGAGTGTCAACACTTAGCGCTGCATCATCATCCAAACATTGTGAACTACTGATCTAAATGTGCTGATTTTATCTTTCTCTAAATCAATTTTCTGAATATCACATCATTTAAGGTTTTCCTCCAGAAACTCTTTCTAAAAAATCCTCAAAGATCCTGACTCATCTCCATGTAGTCGGTACATGATGGTCTAAACGGAAGATTAGATGCTTCCGCTGTTTGAAATGAACAGACTAAACCTCCGTGATTATTCTGATCTAGTCTAAGTGAAATGCAGTCTAGAAGAGTTTCAGTATTCCTGATGACTGAAGATACAGCCGGTGATTTTTAAAGCATCATATCGTCCTCTCCTCACATGAACTGCAGACACGGGTTTTGGGACGACGGGAGGCTTTGGGACGTCTGCGTTCGGGGCCACCGCCAACACTGGAGGACTGTTTGGTCCCACACAGAATAAACCTGGTTTGTCAGCTCTTGTCTCATTCGCTCTTATTCGAAAAGAAAAGCAATCAGACGTTTGTATTGTTTTGGCTGTTCAGTGTCTCGCTGACTACGTTTACATTCACAGTTAGTTCTGTACCGATGTCAACTGTTTTAAGATTTGAAGCTTCAGATGTCACCCTAAACATCTTTTATTTTATTTCTCAATTTGAATAAAGTGATTCGTCAGATTATGAGTTAGGGTTTTTTTGTTAAATCAGATTTCTTTATAACTCGTAATCTTTCTGAGAATGTGGTTTTTGAGGCTGAACGCCAACAAATATGTATTGAAGCAGAAGATGTGGTTAGATTTAAACACTCTGGAGTTATTGGATCACACGAGTCTCACTCACTAATATTTATAATACTAATAATATTCGTGTAATCTTTATCTGACACTGTACACCAATACTTTAAATACAATCGATACACATGCAGAAAAAGAAGCTGCGCAGTATTCAAATGTCAACGTTATCAATCAAACTTCCAAAGATTTGGTACTTACTGCAAACTGATTCATTTATCTTTAGTAGAGCAACAAAGAGTTCAAATACAGGGCCATTATATTCATGCACAACAATATATATCTATAGATATAGATATCTATATCTATATATCAGTGTAGCAAATCAGGAAGCTGTTAAAGATGTATAGATGAGATGTTTGCACTGACCTGCCCTCGTCTCTGTGCTGCAGGCGGTCTGTTTGGCTCCAGCACGTTCAGCCAGCCGCCAGCTTCCTCCACCACCACCGGCTTCGGGTTTGGAGCAGCGACCGGCACCTCGACCAGCCTGTTTGGCAACACCGGGACCGGCACCAGCGGCGGACTCTTCTCTCAGCAGAACAATGCTTTCGGCGCCAACAAACCCACCTCGTTCGGAAGTGAGAACCCTCCGTTGTTGACTGTTATTGGTGTGCAGCTCGCACCTTCTTATTTCATTCAGTAATGACGTCCTGCTGCTTAATGCCTCCAGTAGGAACCTCCAAGCTGCTGACTGTTGTTGAGGAGTTCTTTCAGATCTTGAGAAATGTGTTTGTTTCATCACATTGTTCACTAACCACGTTTGTGCTATTGTTGGTTTGTAAAACTAAACCAGTGCAAGAGACTTTAAGGTGGAGACCGGAAGGCAAACGGTACTAACGATGTGAAGCAGAGTAACACTTACTTAAGAATCATGACATTACATACAAATAGATGTTTGAAATGTGTGGTTTAGTTTCCTGTCAGGTACTAACGTGACAGTCATCCCGTGCTCCGCTTGTTCTCTCTGCTCAGTCCCGTTGTCGTTTTGATTTGTTTATCTTATGAAACGTCTGAACGCTCTGAAGAAGTCTCCCTCCCATCGTGTCCTCCAGGCTTTGGGACGAGCACCAGCAGTGGCGGGCTGTTTGGGTCCACCAACACCGCCTCCAACCCTTTCGGGGGGGGGGCGGTTTCCTCCCTGTTCGGAGGCGCGGGGTTCACCGCCGCACAGCAGCAGCCAGGAACAACCGTCAAATTCAATGTGAGTCCTTCAGGTGCAGCGACTGTATAAAGTTTATTCAGCATCTTAAACATGTTGTCAACTATTCTCCCACAATGCAACACTTAAAATAAGAGGAGGAGCTGCTCACAGCTGGAAACCTCCGACAACACAACAAACTCTTTTTGTGAAGTTTTATTGGCGGTTTCAATCTGAAGTTGCCGTGTGACCTCTGAATACAAGTCAGTATAACATATTAGTATGCGTACATACTGTAAACACTGACTGGTGAATATACCAGCTGCTCCATGAAGCGTTCATCGCTCTCCTCGAGGTCCCACTCACTGAAGAAACTGCTACAGCGCAAACAAAGCCGTAAAGTTTTGAGACTGAAGTTATCAACGTGGCAAAGTATAGCCTAGAACGTGTACGATTATCAGAAACTATTTAAGAGTATAATATGTGACGAATGTCTGAGAAACATGTGAAGTCAAAATGTCCATTTACTTATTAGTAAAGAATCTGAAGACATTCAGGGGGACAGGTCGGCAGAACAACGAGGAGCAGAAGCTTTAATGTCCCCGTCGCTCAGTGTGCACCAACTCTGAAGACGCTGGTGACGTTGCTGACTGCGGCTGTTAGCGCTGATCTTTGTCTTCTGCACTGTTTTTGCAATGAGGCTCATTTGCGTAGAAACGAGACAATTATGCTCCAAATGTCTGAATATTACCTCGTTTAAATATCTGCAGAATGTAAAAGGTTTAGCCGCACAAGCCTTCTGGGAACTCTCCTCAGTACGCAGCGTGTCGTGACCAAAACACTTGTTTGTACCTTTGACACATTATTCCACTTCCCTTCAGCCTCCAACAGGAACTGACACGATGGTGAAAGCAGGCGTGACCACGAGCATCAACACGAAGCACCAGTGCATCACAGCCATGAAGGAGTACGAGAACAAATCCCTGGAGGTGAGTTTGTGCTGCTGCGTCATCCGGTGCCGTCACACCTGCAGAAAGGCTTCTTGGGAATTTGTGAAATCTCAAACTTTGTCCAGCTTTGCTTTGGTGCTTTGTTCCTGGAAGAACGAGACATTGTTCATATCCAGACGTTAATAATCATTGACTTGGTTGCGATGCCTCCTTTAGACGCCTTATGTCGACATCTTCAACGTGTCATCTTGTTGTTTGCTTTATTCACGGTGGTAATGACTTGATGTTGTTCGGCTCGCCGGGTTAATCAAAATAAAATAACACTTTTTAATTAAGCGAGCGTCGATCATCCAGCGGTTTACGTTCAGCGATGAACATTAAAAGAGAAGCGTCCCCGCGGCGTCTACAACCTCAGCTCGCCCACATCTGTCTTATTGTATGGGGCGCCGTGGGAATTGTAGTCCTATAATTTCTATTGACTACAGAGGACAAGGTGGCAATATAATGTTTTACACAAAACAAACTAACAGATGAAGAAGAAACATTCAGCGAGATGAGCGGACACGTTCTGACCGAGCTGCACAAGATATCGATTTAGAAACGCCATGACCCATCGTGAAAGACTGACACTGCACGATGTTTTACGTTCGCTTAAAAACTGCATTTTAAAATGTAACATAATAATATATTTTATTTATTAATGCCTTTTGTGTTCAGTTTAACGTTCCTTCCTTCTGGTCCCTGGCTGGACTTGATGAACGTGAAATAAGAGGCGTGTGGGAAGTGCTTAGTTTTCTGAGGTTGAGGATTGTTGTTGACGTAGTTTTGGTGACTTTATTGTGAAAAGCCATCTAAAGGAAGTTGATCTCAACGATGAGGAGCTGATGTTTGTTGTCTCCCTGCAGGAGTTGAGGCTGGAGGATTACCAGGCGGGCAGGAAGGGCCCGACCAATCCGATGGCCGCGGGGACGGGCGGTCTGTTCGGTACACCCGCCGCAACTTCCAGCGCCGCCACCGGCCTGTTCGGCGCCACCGCCCCCAACACCAACTTCTCCTTCGGACAGAACAAGAGCCCCTTCGGAGCAGCACGTACGTGGTTTGTCTGATTCGGACAGAAGCTCACACAGGTTGTATTTAAATTCAATGTGCCGATCAACCACCACGACCGATCGGTGCCTAATCCAAATACGTGCGGGATTAGGATGGATTATGATGGGTTAGTGTTTCCCCTAGGTTTACTGCTTTTGGAGGGGCGTTCACCGTGCGGGGGGGGGTGTTGCGTGCACGTGATTGCGTCCACGTGCGTGGTGCGGTTTTTATTTAGTTCTCCCCTCTCCTTTCCTGTGTGTGTGTGTGTGTGTGTGTGTGTGTGTGTGTGTGTGTGTGTGTGTGTGTGTGTGTGTGTCAGCTGCGAAGCCCCGCCCTTCGTAAAACGGAGCGAATGTGAATGCGCAAAGTAGACAGTACAAACTGAAACGTGCACATACATGAGATTAATAACATAAACATTTAGTTTAATAAAAAAGCACTTGTGAAAAGTGAGTTGTGAGCGCCCCGCCAACGGAGCCCAGCACCCTGCCAAGACAATAGTAGGGGAAACACTGGGTTAGGATGGGTTAGGATGGGTGGGTTAGGGTGGATGGGTTAGTTAGGATGGGTTAGGATGGGTGGGTTAGGGTGGATGGGTTAGTTAGGATGGATGGATTAGTTAGGATGGGTGGGTTAGGGTGGATGGGTTAGGGTGGATGGGTTATGATGGGTTGGGGTGGGTTAGGATGTTTCTCACTAGATTTAGTGACTTTCTGACTTTGTCTTTAGCTTCATATCTTTAAAGCAATTTATTCAGACCATCAGTGAAGGACACTCGGAGTTGATGTAATATAACACCGTTACATTATAGTAAATAAACACAGTTTTAAATGGATTCAAAATAATAAATTGTGTAAT
>NC_041368.1:24802870-24840370 GCF_900634415.1 Cottoperca gobio | reverse complement strand
TGTACCCGGACGACAAAAACAAGCCTGCAGAGGGGGGGGGGCTAAACAGGTGGGAGGCGGGATCTCAGCAATGTTTGTTTAATCCACTTCCTGTCGCATTCTGATCCCGTCTTATCTGTGTGGGCGCAGGCGAGCGGAGGTGACTCTGGATGGCGTTTGGCCGAACGATAAGACGGCCTGCATGCAGATCCGGAGCCCCGAGCGCCTGACGGAGATGAACTACGAGGGTCGGCTGGAGAAAGCCTCGCGCAGACAGGGAGCTCGTTTCCTGGAGTACAGAGCAGAGACGGGATCCTGGGTGTTCGAGGTGTGTGTGTGTGTGTGTGTGTGTGTGTGTGTGTGTTCGAGGTGTGTGTGTGCGTGTGTGTTCGAGGTGTGTGCGTGTGTGTTCGAGGTGTGTGTGTGTGTTCGAGGTGTGTGTGTGTGTGTGTGTGTGTGCACATAAATTAGATGAACATAAGCTTATAGTTCGTCTAATAGAAGAAACCTAAATTACTATATAGATAGATAGATAGATCTATATCTATATCTATCGCCGTATCAACGTGTCACATCAATTGTTTTTAATCCCCCCCCCCCCCCCCCCCCCCCAGGTGGCCCATTTCTCCAAATATGGCCTCCAGGACTCTGACGAGGACGAGGAGGTCCCGCCCAAAGCCGACCCCAAGAAGCTGAAGACGATGACGTCACTTCCTGCCTCCCAGCAGCAGGTGGCGCCACAGGCTCAGGTAGAGCAGCCTGCGCCCACCGACACGCTTCATCCCCACTGACACACCTGCTGAGGATTAGAGGAGCTGTCACTCAAAGTCTCGTACAGCAGCTCTTTTAATCTGAACTACCGCTCGTAGCACTATGCTAACCTGAGAGCAGGAGAGCGTTCAGGTTTTATACTTTCAGAAAGTTGTTCTGCACCAAAACCAATAATGAAATGACGGCGAAGGTTATTAGCTTCTAACAAAGTGAGCGGTGACTGTGCGTGTGCAGATTCCTTCATGAAGGACGAACACGAGGATCAGACGTGCAGCTCGTTCTGCGTTCTGTCTTTTAGACACCAAATCAAACGTGTTACAGTAAAACGCCGTCGCTGCGTTCACATGCGCAGAGGATCCTGTGGCCCTTGTTTTGTAAAAGACAATATGACAGTGAAGATGACGAGAACTCTTCTTCTGGACATGTTTTATTCAGCTTATTAAATGCTCTGCCTCTGAAGAGCCCCACACACACACACACACACACACACACACACACACACACACACACACACACACACACACACACACACACACACACACAGAATAGAACACTTCAGGAAACGTTTATGTTTTAAGGTTTGTGTTCACAGGATGTTATATTATTATGTCAGAATACTTAAAGTTTAAATCCTGTTCAAGTCAAGAGTCAAATTGATTTAGTGGTTAAAGCTTTAACCTGCTGCAAGATGTCTGATATAAATTGTGCTCGTTCTTATTCTGCTATTAATGAAAGAAAAACTAATAAAGTCCTGACATTTGATCTTTGGTCTGTACAGTTTGTGTGAGCAGCTTCTCTTTGGATATAAAAGCTTCTTAAATTTATCTTTAATGCTGTTTTCACCCCAAACAAATATTCGCCTCGCGTTACTTTCGCAAGTTTGACCGCGGCATCATTTGTGTTTATTCCCGTTACTTGAGGATGGATTAGTTTAGTTGACTAACGCAGTGTGAACCCAGAACAAACATTCTGCTGTCATTTAATCTCAAACAGATGAACAGGAAGCAGAAATAAGTCGGTCAGATCAGTAAACAGGACCACATGCAGACGGCTCTTAAAAGGCTTGTTTTCTGAATGGAGTTTGGTTGATCAGCGCTAAGCTAACTGTAGCTGCTCCACAATACACACGGACTTTAAAAGGTTTCAGATGTTTGTTATTGATGACGACAGACAACGATAATTTAACTCACACTTTCAGACTTTTACGTATGAAGTTAAAATGTTTCACTGACTCATGGACTTGCAGAACGCGGCCAGACATAAAGAACCTTCTCTGGAGGAACAACACCAGCAGTTGGATTAACTTTCAGAAGTTTGAAGTTTATTCTCAACATTTATTCTTGAAATGCAAAAAAAAGAAATCAGAATTTATTAATCCCAAAACATAAAGCGTCTCACTTCCTGAGTGTTTGGCTCTCACACTCGTCTGAAGACGTGAGAACACGAGAACTTCAGCGGCTTAAAGAAGTTTAGCAAAAAGGAATGAAATGTTAAAAGACTGAAAATAAAAAGTGGTTGAGGTTCAACAACTTGTTCCTGTCGGCTGACCTCCACGCCACTCTGTTTGTCTTCAGTCCACCGTCGTCGTGGATCTCCCGGGCGGCATGGCGGAGTTGGACAGCGACATGGCCGACATCACGCAGAGCTTCCCGACAGAGAGCATGCTGGGAGGAGAGGAGGACAGTGAGCTGCTGGCGGGGGAGATGGGAGGGAAGCTCGGAGGTCTGATCTCCGCGGAGCACGACGTCGTCTCTGCATCCAGCCACATGGCGTCCTCGCTGGGGATCAACCCGCACACCCTCCAGGTAGAGCCGCCGTCCCCCCCTACACACAGGAAGTACATCACTCCTTCAGAATAAAAGCCTTGTTGAACTGTGTCGTGTGCAGATCATGAAGGCGTCTCTGTTTGCTGAGGATGAGGAAGACATGTTTCAGGATCAGGCAGCGATGAAGGTCACCTCTGACGTCTCGTCCCCTCGCCTCGTGCTGCCGGGAGCTCAGAGCCGACCCTCAGGTACCAAACGCACAAACTTCCTTTAATTTGGTCATTTATGACAAAAACATTCAAAGCTTCATCTAAAACCCCCCCCCCCCCCCCCCCCCTGCAGTGGGTGGCCTCCTTCAGGCTCGGTTCACCTCCGGCCTCTTCTCTCAGCTGTCGGAACCCCCCCGTCCTCCTTCTCTGTTCCGAGGTTCCCCGGCTGCCGTCGAACCCCCCCGCTCGCTGCACTGGGCCGGTCCGGGCCCCTCCAACTTCCTGCTGCCCCCCCGCACTCCAGAGCCTTCGGTCAGGACGGTGGGCGTCCGGCGGCTCGGCGGCCCCGTCCCCCTCAAAGAGTCGGTCACCCAGGGGAAGGTTGGTCTGTCCCTGAGTTTAACTTCAGCCTGTGAGCCTGCAGACGGCTGAATGTTAAAAACTAAACGTGTGTTTGTTGTTTTTCAGGGGAGTTTTCTGATGGACGCCGGCCTCTTCACAGGTCGCTCCTTCCGGGTCGGCTGGGGTCCCGGCTGGACGCTGGCGCACTGCGGACGCACACTGAGCTGCACAGACCAACACCAGGAACCTAAAACAGACTTCAGCTTCCTGCCAAAAGCTGCCAGGAGCAAACCGTAAGAGAGACACACACACACACACACACACACACACACACACACACACACTTACTTATTGGGCTTATTCTCCAGAAATAGTGTTAAAGAGGAAGTGTGTCCTGCAGGCTGATGGAGAGCTCCTATAAGGTCGTGTTGGAGCAGCTGGCGGGTCTGCAGCCTCCATTGAACACCAGCGAGGAGGACGGGGAGCGGGAGGAGAGCTGGACGGTGCTGCAGCGCCCCCTGGAGATCTGCCTGAAGCACAGCACCGTCGACACGGTCGAAGCCTCCGCCTGCCCTCTGGTGCGCCCGCAACCCGGCGTGGCAGCGCTGCACGAGTACGCCGAGTGGATCCGCGAGCTGAACGACCGACAGGGAGACGCAGACCGTAAGTGAAGCGACGCGTCACAAACTAGAGTCAGCGTCTCACAACGAGACTTCAGTGATCTCAACTCAACAGTTTAAATCCTGTGAATCCTTTGAACCAACAAACAATTCTGATGCTGAGATCATTTTATTACTACGCTCTGTACCCGGGGGTGGAGCGGGTGTTGGGGTGGAGGGGTGTAGCTGGTGTTGGGGTTTAGCTGGTGGAGGGGGTGTTGGGGTGTGTAGCAGGAGTTTCCGGCCTCTAACAGTGGTGGTTGCGTGTCTCCTGCAGCCCTCCTGGGCTCCTGGGCGGAGGTCTGGACTCTGTGTGAGGCCCTGTGGGGCCGGCTGGGTCCTGCAGATCAGGAACCCGACGTGGAGCTCAGCGACTACGAGCAGCAGCTGGAGCGGAGGCGGACCTTCTCGGCCTGGCTGTCCCGCGGAGCCACCGTCAGGGTGGAGGAGGAGGTGGCGCTGGCGGGGAAGGGTCGCCACACGGAGGCCATCTACAGCTACCTGACGGGCAACCGCATCAGTGAGGCGTGCAGACTGGCCCAGAAGGAAGGTGAGCGGGACACCGAGCGCTGCAGACGTCATGTTGTTACCTGATCACACAAACAAGTTGCTGACAGGAAACACAAACTCACTCAATCTTATATTGAGATGTTGGTTTAAATCAGGGAGCAACACGAGATGGACAGAAAGGGTTTGTTGTCTCACTTTCATTTCAATTAAACTCGCGTGAAACAAACTAAATAGAATAATAAACTAAGGATTAATTAAGTTTGATCTGTTCTCATCTTGTAAAACTCACACGCAGCTTTTTGTCCTCAGGAGACCACCGTCTGTCCCTGCTGCTCTCTCAGGCCACGGGCTCTCAGTTCTGCCGGGACCTGCTCGCCCTGCAGCTCGCCGACTGGAACCGCATGCAGACCGACAGCTTCCTGCCCGAGGAGCGGCTGCGCATCTTCACGCTGCTCGCCGGGAAACCTGTACGACACATATACTTCCTGTTTGACCTTTACTGGCGTCACAGCTGCTGGCGGGTTCATCTCACACCTTGAAAAACTCAAATGCTGATTAGTTTATTTACAATACAGGAAGAATTATACAAAAATAAATAATAGTGGTAAGAATAAAATCTAAACTATAAAATGACAAATACATTTAAATAAATAGATTAAATGTGATAAAAATCTTAAGTAATATGCAGTAAATGAATCAAAAAGAAAACTAATTAATATCATAAGTGGTAAGAAAAACAGAACTAATTAAATAAAATTCAGAAGTTAGAAATAAATAAGTGATAATAAATAATAATAAATAAATAATAATAAATAAGTGATAATAAATAAATAAGTGATAATAAATAAATAAGTGATAATAAATAAATAATAATAAATAAGTGATAATAAATAAATAATAATAAATAAGTGATAATAAATAAGTGATAATAAATAAATAATAATAAATAAGTGATAATAAATAATAATAAATAAATAATAATCAATAAATAATAATAAATAAATAATAATAAATAAGTGATAATAAATAAATAATAATAAATAAGTGATAATAAATAAATAAATAAGTGATAATAAATAAATAATAATAAATAAGTGATAATAAATAAATAAGTGATAATAAATAAATAAGTGATAATAAATAAATAATAATAAATAAGTGATAATAAATAAATAATAATAAATAAGTGATAATAAATAATAATAATAAATAAGTGATAATAAATAAGTGATAATAAATAGTGATAATAAATAAATAATAATAAATAAGTGATAATAAATAATAATAAATAAATAATAATAAGTGATAATAAATAAATAATAATAAATAAGTGATAATAAATAAATAATAATAAATAAGTGATAATAAATAAGTGATAATAAATAAATAATAATAAATAAGTGATAATAAATAAGTTGATAATAAATAAATAATAAATAAATAATAATAAATAAATAATATAAATAAGTGATAATAAATAAATAATAATAAATAAGTGATAATAAATAAATAATAAATAAATAATAATAAATAAATAATAATAAATAAATAATAATAATAAGTGATAATAAATAAGTGATAATAAATAAATAATAATAAATAAGTGATAATAAATAAGTGATAATAAATAAATAATAATAAATAAGTGATAATAAATAATAATAAATAAATAATAATAAATAAATAATAATAAATAAGTGATAATAAATAAATAAATAAGTGATAATAAATAAATAATAATAAATAAGTGATAATAAATAAATAATAATAAATAAGTGATAATAAATAAATAAATAATAATAAATAAGTGATAATAAATAAATAATAATAATAAAGTGATAATAAATAAGTGATAATAAATAAATAAATAATAATAAATAAGTGATAATAAATAAATAATAATAAATAAGTGATAATAAATAAATAAATAATAATAAATAAGTGATAATAAATAAATAAGTGATAATAAATAATAAATAATAATAAATAAGTGATAATAAATTAATAATAATAAATAAATAATAATAAATAAATAATAATAAATAAGTGATAATAAATCAATAATAATAAATAAGTGATCATTAATAAGTGATAATAAATAAGTGATCATTAATCAGTATATGTTAATTAAAAACCTTTGAGAGAGTCTCCTGATGCAGTGAATCTTCTCCATCCCTTCTTAATCCACAGCTGAACGTTTGGAGGAAATGTTTCCTGAATCTCAGCGACTGCGAGATGTTTGTTTGTGAAGTGCTTCCTGTTTCCTGTTTCCTGCAGGTGTGGCAGTCGTCGGACTCCGTGGTCAACGTGTGCTCTGAGCTGGACTGGAAGCGCTGCGTGGCCGTCCACCTCTGGTTCATGCTGCCTCCGACCGCCTCCGTGGCCGACGCCCTCGCCAGATACGAAGCCGCCTTCCAGGTGAGCCGCCCCCCCCGTACGCTGCGGTTGTTATTCCAACAGAAGACACGAACATATCTAAATGTTTCGCTCTTTGCTCCTGTTCAATCGTTTTATACTTTTTAAATAATAATATACGTCAATGGGAGACTTCAGATAAAGCTTTTCAAAATAAAAGCCCCGAGATGGTAATCTGATTGAAGTAAAGATTCTTCATATTTTCCTGTAGTTGCATCTTTTAGTTTTAAACACGTCACAAAGAAATTAAACTTCTTTTACTCAAATGTCCAAACTTGTGGAGCGCTCTGAGAGAAGCGTTGGCACGACGTGTGCCGACTGCTCGGTGAGTTTCATAAGATATCAATGTCTTCACTTCGGCTTCATCAACCAGCCGGTGATGTTCCCGCAGGTCTCGGAGGGAAACTTTGTCTTAAGTTGACGTGTTCTTGTGTTTCAGGATCGTTTTTATGTTGAATGTCTTGATCAAATGTTTTCACTTTAACACGTTGTCCTTAAAACCAACCAGGGCTCGTGTGAGGGGGGGAAGTACGCCTGCGCCCCTCTGCCCCCATACCTGGAGGCGGAGCAGCCGGACCTGGAGGAGGAGGAGGAGGAGGAGGAGGAGGAGGAGTCTAAACGTCCGCTGCACGACCTCTGCTTCCACCTGCTCAAACTCTACAGTGACAGGTACACACGCCGTCCTGCAGAGTAGTGACACGGTTCAGTCTGCAGAGTCACAATAATGAAAGGGATCAGGGTTTAGCAGAATGCTCCTTTAACGTGTGTGTGTGTGTGTGTGTGTGTGTGTGTGTGTGTGTGTGTGTGTGTGTGTGTGTGTAGACACTACAGCCTGCAGCAGCTGTTGGACCCTCTCACGGTCACCTGGGAGCGTCTGGATTACCGCCTCAGCTGGCACCTGTGGGGCGTCCTGCAGGCGCTGCACTACAGCCACCTGAGCGCCTCGCGGCAGGGCCTGCTCCACACCAGCTACGCCGCACAGCTGGAGAGCGCCGGCCTCTGGCACATGGCCGTCTTCATCCTGCTGCACATCCCCGACCACACGTACGTCCCAGCTCTTCTTCACAAAAATAAACGAGTGCATTCTGCGCAAGCGCCGCGTTCTCCTCCGCCGGGAAACGTTTCAAGTCCTCGCTGCAAAACACTAAAGTTCCCTGATGTTTCCTCTGCGTTCCTCAGTCAGCGGGAGCGAGCCGTGAGGGAGCTGCTAACCCTCCACTGCCCGCTGCAGGACACGGACGAGTCTGCGCGGAGGGAGCGCTTCCTGACCGAGAGGCTGCGGATCCCGGAGCGGTGGATCCACGAGGCCAAGGCCACCCGAGCCCGCCGCGACGCCGACCGGCACCAGGAGGCCCTGCACCTGTACCGGGCCGGATACTGGAGCCAGTGTCACCGGCTGCTCATCCAACACCTGGCCTCAGGTCGGGAGAACAATCTCTATATATATATATATATATATATCTCTATATATATATATATATATATATATATATATATATATATATATATATCTCTATATATATATATATATATATATATATATATATATATATATATATATATATATATATATATATATATATATATATATAGAGATAGATCTCTCTCTCTCTCTCTCTCTCTCTCTCTCTCTCTCTCTCTCTCTCTCTCTCTCTCTCTCTCTCTCTCTCTCTCTCTCTCTCTCTCTCTCAGGGGTCGGCAACCTTTACTATCAAAAGAGCCATTTTGCCTCTTCCACCAAATAAAATGTGTCTGGAGCCGCAACACATATTTCATAACACAGCTTAAGTTGTATATAATATATATATAGTTATACTATATTTGTTGCATTTATGAAATTACAGAAATACAAAGGAAACTGTTGAGATTGTATTGTTGTTTTTAATTGTTATTCGGACAACACCAAACTCTTTTAGCGGTATCAACTCAATGATCTCTTCCTGCATCACAGCGCTGTCTGCTCAGCATCAGTCACATCACTTCATCGCAGGCGATTGAATACGCTTCAGCTGAATTGATGTCCTCAGTTTGCTGTCTGGTGATGTGTGTTGACATTTTAACGGCCTTGTCCTTGACGGTCTTTGCAGAGAGAGACATATCTCAAATGTTCTGAACAATTTCATCTTTGTTTTTGAAGTCTGAAAATAGATGCTTCTTTCATGTGTCCATCTGTGAGCGGCTTTCCACGCCGCACTATCTCCTCAGAGGCCACAAAACTAGCAGCAGTAGATGAGTTTGAAGACTTATAATATGATATTTGCTCTGCTCCGCTTTCAGCAGAAGTTCAGAAATCGCTTTTTTTCGCGCATCTCCAGCTCCGTACTTTTCGGTAAATGCTCGTGTGTCTGTTCTTGAAACGTCTTTCGACGTAACATTTTTTGTTGTTAGCTAATTTCTCGCCACATATCAAGCAGACAGGTAAAGCAGCATCGTTGGCAGTAAAAGCAAATGCATCTGTCCACGCAGAATTAAACTCTCTTGTTTCCTCCGAGACTTTTCTTTTTTTAGTTGTATCCATTGTTAGCTTAACCATTGTTAGCCGGGGGTCGGAAACTCAAGATTAGTCCCCTGCAGGGAAAGGCGCCGCGCCCGTAGACGCAGGAGAATGTGACGCATGTTTTAGTGGACGAAATGTAAACATTAAATTAAAAGCATTTCAGTGTCACAATATCACCTCCAAGATAAGAGGTGTTCCGTTTGAAAGATCGTCCACGGTGCAACAAAGAAACGCATAAAAATAATGTTATTTATTGTCAGAGCTTCAGGAGCCACTGCAGAGGGCTTAAAGAGCCACGTGTGGCTCCTGAGCCGCAGGTTGCAGACCCCTGATCTAGATGGATAATTCCCAACTTTCTCGTTTCCTTCAAACAAAGATCCTGAAATATTTAGAATTAAAAATAAAAGAAGTTTCCACGAGCTGTAAAGAGTTTAAATGTTTTGGGAGGCTCATAGTAATATTGCATGTGTATTTAAAGTAGTTGAAACCTTTACTAAGTCATTTGGGGAGTTGAATGCTGAGACTTTGTACTTCCTCCTGCAGACTGCATCATCAACGACAACCACGACTACCTGCTGGAGTTCCTGGAGGGGCTGGCGGTCCCTGAACGCAGCGCCACCATCCAGGACTGGGACACGGCGGGGAGAGTTTACCTGGACTACATCCGAGTCATCAACACTCTGCAGGACATACAGCAGGTACTTGATGAAGTATTTATACTCGCAGGACATACAGCAGGTACTTGATGAAGTATTTATACTCGCAGGACATACAGCAGGTACTTGATGAAGTATTTATACTCGCAGGACATACAGCAGGTACTTGATGAAGTATTTATACTCGCAGGACATACAGCAGGTACTTGATGAAGTATTTATACTCGCAGGACATACAGCAGGTACTTGATGAAGTATTTATACTCGCAGGACATACAGCAGGTACTTGATGATGATCGTAAGGTTACTGCATAAACAAACGACAGGAAGCTGAAGACGAGACGCAGCTCTGCACGAGTTCTGCACATTATTTACTTTATGAACAGGAGCAATACAAGCATGAACATACTATTACTGTTTATTACATATACATATATATATGTGTGTATATATATATATATATATACTTCACTTAATGCAGTTTATATTATTAATGTTTATATTGTTTATATTAGGTGTGTGTGTGTGTGTGTGTGTATGTATATGTGTGTGATGATGGTAAATGTGTTGCAGATGGAGAGCGCTGGTTACGAGCTGGAGCGTCTTCACAGTGACGTGACGTCTCTGTGCAGCAGAATCGAGCTGCTGCCCTGCAGCTCCGCCAGAGACCGTCTCGCCCAATCAGGTGAGAGCGCTGCTGCACCGACACACACACTCGTTTCTCAGGGAAATCTGAGCAAACGCACAAACACGTGTTTAGAGTCGTTATGACTTCGTTATTTATCAAAGTCTTAATATCCAAACTTTTATCTTTATCTCAACATATTTTACCTTTTTTATTTCAGTCTGAAGAATGTTCAAACTGTTTCTCTAAATATTTGGGGAGAAGTGTTCATCAGAGCAGAACCTGCAGAACGTCATGTTTCTAACTTCATGTTCCATCTCTTGAGATTTCGTGAAGTTTATGGAACAGAAACACACGTTTCTGTTTACGGCCCGAAAACCCAACTGATAAAAAGTCCAGAACCTGAAGCATGAAGGAATAATAATTATATATATATATATATATATATATATATATATATATATATATATATATATATATATATATATATATATATATATATATATATATATATATATATATATATATATATATATATATATATATATATATATATATATATATATATATATAATATAATATAACTAATAATAATCTGAGAATATTCAAAGCTCAGAATGTAACCTAAAGGAGTTCCATGAAAGAGGGAGAATCCCCACGTTGAGGTCGGTCAGTGAAGGCAGCTGCTGTTGGTGAGAATGAAAACCTGCGAGCCTCCGCTAACCCCCTCCCCCCTCCCCTCTCTCCATGCAGAAATGGCGAAGCGTGTGGCCAACATCCTGCGAGTGGTGCTGACCCTGCAGCAGGGCGACGCTGCCTCTGACCCCCTCAGCATCCCGCTCGCACAGCTGGCGCCGCACATCACCCGCCTGCCGATGCCGGAGGACTACACGCTGGAGGAGCTGCGCGGCCTCACGCAGTCGTACCTGCGGCAGCTCATCGTCAGCCAATGAGAGAGCGGGAAGGCTCACGTGTTCCCTGCAGATTGAAGAAGATTAAAAGGCGTTGAGCTGCTCAAACATCCTGAAGTTCTGATGCAGAACGTTTCCAAAAAGCAAAAACAAACTTGAAAATGAAGTCGGGAAAAAGTTTTACTCCGATCATTCCTCGTCAGTGTCGGGGGAGAACTTTATCAGATCAGCAGTAAGTGGCTGCGTCGTCCCGTTCGTGGTCACAGACCGGTGGACTAGTAAAACCATCTGTGGGGTCACAGGTGACGACGGGGCGGAGCAGAAACGAAGAGATGAGCGACGGAGTCTCGGCTTCATGTTGGAATCTAAAACCATCCTGCTGGTTCCCATCTGTTAGAAACATCACAGCTTATCGGGTAAAGCTGCGTCCCGGGACCCCACGGACCCGGGTCACGTCTGCTCGTCGTGTTTATTCTCCTGAAGTTCTCCCCATGAAGCGGACTCATCTCCCGTGTTTTATAGCGTCTTTGTTGCCGCACTACACGGTGCATGTGAGCGTTTAAATGTTTGACCTCTGACCCCCAAAGAAAGCGTCGTGTTATTGATCAGATCAGACAAAAAAATGTTGTTTCATTCTGAGATTTGGTTTTATTCAAACCGCCGTCAGCTTCGCGTGGCGTGACGGCGGCGTCCGTCATGTGAATAAAGACGATTATCTTAATATTAAAGACGAGCTGCAGACAACGTGCAGAGTGTAACATGCATAACGGTCTATTTTTGTAGTGTGTGTGTGTGTGTGTGTGTGTGTGTGTGTGTGTGTGTGTGTGTGTGAAGAGTTTCCTTCCAAAGACGCGCTGCCAGACTTCATGTAATTATATAAATATTGTATATTTTTGGAAAATGAAACCGAGAATATGGTTTTTATTCTCCAGCTTTGATGAATCACCTGGATGCAAAGTGTTTGTGATGAAACTCTTCACCTGTAGATTCATCAGGATGCTCCATGTTATCCTCCTGTTAGTGTGTGTGTGTGTGTGTGTGTGTGTGTGTGTGTGTGTGTGTGTGTGTGTGTGTGTGTGTGTGTGTGTGTGTGTGTCTCCGTGTTTCTTGATGATTTTGTTGATAATATTTTTTAATAAAGTCGAGTAGAAATAAAGTTTTTTTTCATGGTATACTTTGATGTCTTTGGATTTATTGCCGTCTCACCTGAAGTCTCACCTGAAGTCTCACGTCATCGTGCTCCGGTTTCATGTAAGACGATATCTTCACGGACCGGCCTTCAAAGTGTGGGGGGGTAAATATGACGGAATAAAACAAATATAAAGTGCATAATAAACTGAGCATTAGCTGAGTCAGTGGGAGCTGAGCTGGTGTCTCTGGGGATAAAGTCTTCACCAGAGGTAAAAGGTTTCTTGTCTTAGCGACAGGTGAGTCACGTGACGCTCTCCGTGCACTCGCAGGTGTTGATGTGGTGCCATCAGTCATTCTTTATGTCCTTCTTGTTCATGTTTCTTTCTTTAAAACAACTCCCAGGGCTCGTCTTTTAACGCCAGGTGCAGTTCTGTGCGAGCCTGTATATTCTGCAGAGCGGACATGAGAATCACCTGTACAGGTAAACACGTATTCTAAGTGACTCCTGGTGTCGTCTTTAAATGTCTCCTCGTTGGGTCTTTCCCTTTTCAAAGCTCTTTAAAGACGTTTGTTTAGCCTCATTGTTGCTCGTGGGCTTAATGTTTGAAGTATCACGTGACAGACGAGCGTCAGACGCACAGACGGATGTATCCGCTGATTTAAAAATAAAATATTTTATTATCTCCCCGGAGAAGATGTGAGTTGAAGAGAGTTAGTCACAAATCTCTAGAAGGTGTCCGCCATCTCCACTTCCTCTGTTGATCCTGTCCCCCCCCCCAGGTCCCTCCACCACCGCACGGCTGCGATGGTG
Source organism: Cottoperca gobio (assembly GCF_900634415.1). NCBI lineage: Eukaryota > Metazoa > Chordata > Actinopteri > Perciformes > Bovichtidae > Cottoperca > Cottoperca gobio. The sequence continues at coordinate 24,827,088 of NC_041368.1, read as the reverse complement.
GAGCTCGCCAGACCTCGAGGGGAAATGTGCCAATATTATCATTTAATATTAAAAACTACATAATTACATCTTCACACTCTGTTGGACTTTCTGACCCCAAACAATACATCACTACAGTTTATAGTAAACTGGGGGGGGGGGGGTAATATTCACTGGACAAACTCAGAAAGAGATTAAAGTCACACATTTAAGAGAAATAACGTGCGTGTGGCACAAATAAATCTCTTTCAAATGTAAGTTTTTATAATCTCAGAAAATATTCACGTTTTTTCCTCGTAAAAAGATAATTTTAATCGTAGAGAATATCAAATAACATAAAGGTTTTGTTCTTGTAAATGTACCTATCTTAATCTTGGACCTTTTTAAAACTGATTACCCCATTTTTATAATATTTAACATGTTATAAAACGGTGAATAAATGAATTCCTGCTTTTTGAAACATTCGGTATTTCTTCATCAGGGTAAAGCTGGAAAATTGGGATCAAAAGGAGCCAGAGGTGCTCAAGGTGACAGAGGACTGGAGGGACAGGAAGGAGCGCAGGGCGACAGGTAACACGTCTAATTTGCACTGAAATGTTGTTCTAGCCGAATGTTGCTTTTAAAAAAAAACAAACCTCCATTTAAATCTATGAGCTGATTAAATTGTGCTTAAAGGAACTCATCGTTTGTTCCCGAGTTCTGCTGTGACGTTTCTTTACACCTTTACAATACGAACGTTTTGACAGAGGTACTGAACGTCTTAAATCAGCGACATTATGAATCTTTCTGACCTCCACTCACTCGTATCCCACTTGTTGAAGATATTAAACGTCTGACTCCCCTCTAGTCGAGCCAACGAGTGAAAGAAGTAAGACGTTACATTTCCTCAACATAAATATTATGAAGTGTAAAATGTTATTTTTATCAGTTTTAATCTCCGTCTTCCAAATCCAGCTGCCAGCATCACAGATTGGGTTTTTAATTTAAGAGTTTAAACTTCGTATGAAATCCTACAATCTTCATATCATTCTTAAAAAATGAACCGATAGAAATTTCTTACAATAAGAAACAAAACTGTTGCTGCTCTCGTGTCTGTTGCTTAGAGATCATTATAATATATGTTTGCAATCTGTCTCATAATGTAATGAAATAACAAGACTCTGATTGGTAGTTTGGTGAATCTGACAGTAAAACACACGGCATGAGTTCTGAAGGGACAAAGACGTTCAAACGTTCCTGCAGCAGATCTATGTGTATCTGCAGCAGGAACCGTTCCGTCACGACGTCATGAAGACGTCTGTAAACGACCTTTTGAAAAGAAAGTGTCCACTCAAATACTCGTCGTTAGTATTTAACGAGTGTTTGTTCAACGTTTCTATCCTCTGCAGCTCAGATCTCATCTGCTCGTGTAGCTACGTGTTTATAACATCTATTATATTATATATATATTATATAAAAGAATAGTAAAAGTGACTTTTCATCAATAACAAATGTCACGTGAAGATAACGAGGATAATGTGTAACATCGGGGTTAGTTTTGGGTTTTCAACTTAAAACAAACGTACTTTGACGGGAGTTTATTAAAGTGATTTTATAAACACTCTGAAACACAAACAATCATCAGATTTTACTGCCTGATAATTACGACAGATGGTCCGTCAGTGAGTCTGAAGTCTGGGTCCACGATGTCTGATGTCTCTGATGTCTCTGAAACAAACTGAAGACTCAGAATAAAAAACATCGGACAGTTTATCTGAAACATATTTCAGATCACATGTATTTGAGATACTTTGTGTTTATTTCTCAGAGACGGAAGGAAAGATTCGGAGGGATCCTTCAGTTCAAACACACGTGTCTGTCGCAGCGGAGTGCCGCAGGGTGCTTCACATGGTCCTCTGAATCTTTTTTAGCTTTTCAACAAACTCTTGTCTTAAATTTTACATTTTTTCTTTCCAATTTAAAGTTCTAACATCAGCTGGAATTCAAAGAAAGGAACCTTGAAGTTGCCTCCAGGTGAATCTCTTCTGTAATCTCATCGCTCGTGTTCAGGTTCACATTTTGGAACTGACCGGTCCTTTCACCAGACCTTGCTCTTTGCGCATCACCGGCGCATGAATGCTGCAGTCCCGCGCCTCGCACAGTCCCGGCACGCCTGCGATCCCGAGCATGCCGGACTGACCGACTGGACCGGTGAAGCCGGGCGGACCTTGTGGACCCTTGTTTGCACATGAACAGCGTCGCACCTCTGAGGCCTTGTGGGCCGTCGGGTCCCGCCAGGCGGCTTCAGCTCCTCTTTGACCTGTTGAGAGAAACACGGAGAGCTTCTGGGAAAAGATACAAAACTACAGAACTCTTGAAGTCGTGTGGACGGATTCAAGAGTTTCAAAGTTATACCTTTTAATTCTTACATTTCACAGGTTGAATTATAATTTGTGCTCTGAAATAACTGAATCACTTGTGTCTGGTGTGTTGAGAGCAGAGCAGATGTTCCTTCAATATTATTATTATATTTATTAATGTAAACTTAGACGAGTCGACGAATCTGTCAAAATTAAACGTACCAAACTATTATTAAGTGTCAGCAGGAGACGCTGACGAGAAACAAAGATGGAGAAAAGGTTGTGAAAGTGCAAACGTTTAGCTTAATTAATACATGGTTTAGTTTGAATCTTAGAAGCTTGTTGGGCTGCTGGAAAGTGCATAAAACAATGTGTGTGTGTATATATATATATAGATATAGATATGTATATATCTATCTAGATATATCTAAAAAATATATAGTTTTATATATATATAAAAATGTGTTTTATATTGAGTAGCAGCGTTGGTAGGTCACAGAAAGGGGAAAGCAGACGGATGTAACTGGTTAATTGTTAATCTAAATAAAGATGTTGCTCTCATGTCGATGTGGTTTCTCAGTAAATCCAGCCCTGAAGAACGCACGATGTGTGAAAACCCTTTCAGTAAACACTGTGTGCATGTGATGAACAATAAGAGACTAAAACTGAAGTGCACGATTTAAAGTATGTTTGCCACTTGGAGTGAATATATATATATTGCGACTAAATGAAGCTAATAAAGAAGAAGAGGAGAGCAAAGGCACAGAAATGTATTCTCTGCAGGACGCTGCAGCATCACAGCTGGTCTCAGAGTTCGCTCCAACTTTGACGTCATAGCGGATCGTATGATTCCCGAAATAGATGGTGTGCAAACACGTGACAAAACTGTAACGTATGCGTGCGACGCCATGTTGGATGATATACAAATCAACAATGGCGTCTAAAGTTCAAAATTTCAAGATACGTCCTCCTCGTGCAAGGAAAACCCGACACGCTGCTTCTAGTTTCAATGTAGGCTTTGATTATAAATGATGTCAATTCAACATTATAGTTCCCAGATAACATATTAGTACATGGTTAAATAGTTTGTTAAACAGTTAAAACATTGTCTCGAGGCTTCCCAAATACAAAAGGCTAGCAGTGATCCGCTCTCTTCCACAAAGCAACGCTAAACTTCACTAAAGATTCTGTCAATTTAATGTATTCTCTCTTGCTGCAGATTGTTTTCAGCAGGTAAAACGAGACTTTAACATATTTTCTAAATCTGCAGAATCTTATCTTCCATTCGGCTCATGTCAAACTTCCATATTGCAATTATTTATTTTAAATATTGTGTAACTAATAGGGGGAGGCTGCTTTTGAGAAGTCGAAATCTGCGTAGTATCTCGTGGCGATAAACACAAAGTTAATAACGTGCATGCATTTTGCTCTTTGAGGTATTTGTATGTTATAAAAATTATTATTATTATTATTATTTAGATTTAATCGCCAATTTTGTTAATGCAGTTTGTCACCGTCAGAGCACCAAAGCAATACTAGGTAGGCTATAGGCCCAGTAATATTAATCACTGACTATATTACCTGCATTAAGTTCGACGAACATTTCTGAATTCATCTTATAGATGTAGGAATGTGTTTCCTGATGTGGATGTATGTTTAGCTTAATGTTAGCAAAGTTAGCACTAAACTAAACATACACATGTCGTATAGATGGAATCGCAATGCATGCTGGTTTGGCAAGCCTAGAAACTTCCACCGGAAGCCCGAAACTCCGATTCCGTCGACACTCTTTACTGCAGTGATCCCCAACCACCGGATATCCGGTGATTATTCAAAAATAAAATATTTTTTTATTCAATCTTTCTGTGCGGCCCGGTACCAAATGACCACTGCAGTAAAGAGTATAATGTGGAGAAGTATAAAGTAACAATGACGATACTCAAGTAAAGTACAAGTACCTCTAAAGTGTACTTTAGTACTTTAAGTACTGCTCATTGGCCACATTTGGGTTTCTTACTAAATACTTTAATATTAACATAAATATAACGACGTTGCTTCTTTCTCTGGACATGAATTTGTTGAAATGTCTGAATCTGCGTTCAGTTTCTCTGCAGCTGAAGGAGACGGAGGATTTAAACCTGGTTCTCAGCACACAGGGAGCACACACTCTGCATTAAAGCGTCCTGGTGTTAGAGCAGTGTGGGGACCACGAGCTGCTGCTCAGTTAAAGCACCAGCTTCCATTATAAAGGCGTCGTCAGTCAGAGTGCTGCCAGAAGTGGCTCTTTTATTAAGAAACAGCAGAAGAACAGGAGCCTGTCGCAGCATAAAGTTCTGCAAACATCTTTTTTACATCTTTTTCATTTCTGTAATTTTCTTCCCGTGTATTGTTGCGTCTGCTGTCAGCGGCAACTTATAAAACAACTTCTTGGTGAAATCTTCCTCCGCATTGAAGCCAAATGTGTTCGCCAGAAGTCGAGTCGTCACGAAAACCTCCATCGTCTGGTTGTTGATCTCCACCGACAGGTGAGTGTTCGTCTTGTTGGTCCGAATGAAGCGCACGATCTGAAGTCTCCCAGTCTGGACCGGAGGAGCCGTTTGATCCTGAACACACAAACACTCAATGTGAAGGAACCAGTCACACACGTGACTGTACACATATATACACATATATATATGTATATATATGTATATATATACATATATATATATGTATATATATGTATATATATACATATATATACATATATATATGTATATATACGTATATATGTATATATATACATATATACGTATATATATACACATATATACACATATTATATATATATATAGACATATATAATATGTATATTATGTATATATATACATATATACTATATATAGACATATATTACGTATATATGTATATTATTACATATTATACGTAGATATATGTGTATATAATAACATATATATACGTATATAATATATATATATATATATAATATATAGTATTATATATATATATATATATATATATATATATATATATATATATATATATATGTATATATTTCTATATGGTCTGTATCTGTACTGTATTGTCTATATTTATATATGTATATATATATGTCATATCTATACATATATATAACTATCATATATATCATATATATCGATGTATATATATATATCTATACTATTATATATCTGATACTATTATATATATATATATTATATATATAGTATCATATATAATACCTCTATAACTATCTATCTCTCTCTCCCGTACTATCTATATATATATTAGTATATATATATATTTTATTATGTATGTCTTCTACTCTCTCCTCGGATAAATACTATGTATACTATATATCCATATATATATTATAGATATAGTATATGTAAATTCTATCATATATATATATTATTCTAGTATCTCAGGTATATTATCTCTATATATATGTATATATATATATATGTATATATCTATATATGCTAATATATTATCTTATGTATCTATCTTATATATCTACTATCTAGATATATACCATGTATATGTATATATATATATATATATACAGATATACATGTATATATATCTACCTGTATATATATATACATATATATCATGGATATCTCTATATATCATATATACATGTATATATGTCTATCTATATATATCATATACTCCATCTATAATGTATATGATATCTCATACAGTTATCTATATATATCCTATCTACATGGATATATATATATACATATATATATGTTATATATTAATATACAGATTATATATACATAGACATATATACATATTATTGAAACGTGGCGTCAGTAGATGGACGTCCCCTACCTCGTCGGTTTGGTTTAACCAGGCTGGTTTCAGGAATGAATCTAGCTTCTGTGTTTCGGCTCCACGGCTCCAACTGGAAACATCTGAACCACAAGATTAAAACACTTAATATTAATATTAATAATATTAATAATAATAATAAAAATAATATTAATAATAATAATAATATTAATAATAATAATAATACATTTTCGCTATTATTCCGACACCACGAGAATGCAGCACAAATGCTTTATCTCGTTAACCAAAGTGGTCCGTAATGCGTGCGTCCTCTGAAGCGTGTACCCACACTTCACCTTCTGTTCTCCTGCTAACACACGAGAAACGCCACGACTTGAGAGGAATTTGAAAACAGCTGAAAGATGTTCAGGAGATCAGACCACCTTGAAAGTTTGGGTAGAACCAGCTGTCTTCAGACGGGAAGCCTTTCTGTCGGGGCGGTTCGGCTCCAACGGGATCCATCTGAACAAACCAAACATTCAAACACTGATAGAGAAATCACACACGCAACACTCTTAAACACTCTTCATCACATAAACTATGTTATTGTGTGCTGAAATATTCATGATTGACCTTTACCTGCGTCACCTGCTCGGGCTGGCAGCTCTTCACTCCACCTTACAGAAGAAACACGAAGAAGAAGAATTTTACGGTAAAACAACGTTTTTACTTTTTAATGTTTACAAAATGATTCATGAACATGGTGGATCTGGTTAATAATTATAAAAATGTCCATACTTTCTTGTGTATGTGCACAAAAATATAAGCGTGTGTGTGTGTGTGTATGTGTAGCTACCAGCTGCAGGTTTTTTCTTCTTGACCACTGATCCTGAGTCAGTTTCAAGTTTGCTCGTCGATGCTGAAAAAAATACATTTAGAAAAATTAAAAGGACAAAAATTCAAAAAGATTCTGTTTTAGAAATGAGTAACTGATAATGCCTGATATTATATATATAATATATAATATATATATATATATATATATATATATATATATATATATATATATATATATATATATTATATATATATTATATATTATATATATAATATATATATAATATATAATATATCAACAACAACAACACACTGTTCCACTAACACACTGTTCCACTAACACACTGTTCCACCGACAACACACTGTTCCACCGACAACACACTGTTCCACCGACAACACACTGTTCCACCGACAACACACTGTTCCACCAACAACACACTGTTCCACCAACAGCACACTGGCCCACCAACAACACACTGTTCCACTAACACACTGTTCCACCAACAACACACTGTTCCACCAACAACACACTGTTCCACCACCAACACACTGTTCCACCAACAACACACTGTTCCACCACCAACACACTGTTCCACCACCAACACACTGTTCCACCAACAACACACTGTTCCACCAACAACACACTGTTCCACCACCAACACACTGTCCCACCAACACACTGTTCCACCGACAACACACTGTTCCACCACCAACACACTGTTCCACCAACAACACACTGTTCCACCAACAACACACTGTTCCACTAACACACTGTTCCACCACCAACACACTGTTCCACCAACAACACACTGTCCCACCAACACACTGTTCCACCAACAACACACTGTTCCACCACCAACACACTGTTCCACCAACAACACACTGTTCCACCAACAACACACTGTTCCACCACCAACACACTGTCCCACCAACACACTGTTCCACCGACAACACGCTGTCCCACCGACAACATGCTGTCCCACCGACAACACGCTGTTCCACTGTTACGTCCCCAAGGTGTAGCTAGGGGAAGAGGGGGACAATAACACAACAACCAATGATTGAGCGAGTCAGAGTAGGAGTGAACGTGTATAATTGTTTATTGCACAAATAAACTGGTTCCAATGAACTCTCAAAAGTAGGGGTGAGGAAGGGACCAAGTGGTTGAGCCAAACAAAAGAAATAAATATAACAAAACAACACACTGGCTACTACTGTCCTTGCAGACAAAACACGAACAAAAACCTTTACTAACTGGTCAAATAACAAGTGGTGTAAAACACCACATACAGATGAGAGAAGAGGGGGAGGAGAGAAACACAGCAAGACCAACACACAACCTGCCTGGCATGTAACACCCACCAACAACACGCTGTCCCACCGACGACACGCTGTCCCACCGACGACACGCTGATAACACTTGATCATTTTAATTTCCATCAAACAATGTAGCATCCTTTGGTTCCTAATATATCAGTGTAGATATATTATAATATATATAGCATAGAAGAGAATCAGAGGGATGAAACCCTCTTTTTTTAATGGTCACACATGCAGAGCACACAGTGAAATTTGTTCTCTGCTTTTAACCCATCCTAGTACCAGGATATATTATATATATATATACCAGATATATTATAATATATCAGTGTAGATATATTATAATATATTAGTGTAGATATCCAGCATCGTTTCTGTTCCCATTGAGATTTGATGTGGTTTCAAAGTGTTCCTTTAATTGTTTTGAGCAGTGAATATTATATATTATAAATATATTATATACAGTATATGTATATTATGTAATATATATATATATGTATATATGTGTGTGTGTGTGTGTGTGTGTGTGTGTGTGTATGTGTAGCTACCAGCTGCAGGTTTTTTCTTCTTGACCACTGATCCTGAGTCAGTTTCAAGTTTGCTCGTCGTTGCTAAAAAATACGTTTAGAAAAATTAAAAGGACAAAAATTCAAAAAGATTCTGTTTTAGAAATATGTAACTGATAATGCCTGATATTATATATATAATATATAATATATATAATATATATATATATATATATATATATAATATATAATATATATTATATATATAATATATATTATATATAATATATATATATATATATATATAATATATAATATATATTCTATATATATATAATATATATTATATATATATAATATATATTATATATATATTATATATTATATATATAATATCAGGCATTATCAGTTACACATTTATGTGTGTGTGTGTGTGTGTATGTGTAGCTACCAGCTGCAGGTTTTTTCTTCTTGGCCACTGATCCTGAGTCAGTTTTCAAGTTTGCTCGTCGATGCTGAAAAAAATACATTTAAACAAATTCAAAGAGATTATTAGATATTCGTGTGTTTTTATATATAATATATATATATTAGTATATATATAGGATATATATACATATATATATATAATATATATATATATACGTATATATATTATATATATATATATATATATATATATATATTATAGAGATATATATACATATATATATTTATATATATATATATACATATTTATATATATATATATATATATATATACATAGTATATATGTATATATATTTATATATATGTGTCTATATATATATATATTATATATATAGAAATATATATATATATATATAAAAACACACGAATATCTAATAATCAAGTGAGCCACAGACAGGGAGAGAAGACGGAGAGACAAGTGAGCCACAGACAAGGGAGGAGAAGATTTAAGAGACAATGTGAGCCACAGACAGGGAGAGAAGACAGAGAGACAAGTGAGCCACAGACAGGGAGAGAATACAGAGAGACAAGTGAGCCACAGACAGGGAGAGAAGACAGAGAGACAAGTGAGCCACAGACAGGGAGAGAAGACAGAGACAAGTGAGCCACAGACAGGGAGAGAAGACAGAGAGACAAGTGAGCCACAGACAGGGAGAGAAGACAGAGACAAGTGAGCCACAGACAGGGAGAGAAGACAGAGAGACAAGTGAGCCACAGACAGGGAGAGAAGACAGAGACAAGTGAGCCACAGACAGGGAGAGAAGACAGAGAGACAAGTGAGCCACAGACAGGGAGAGAAGACGGAGAGACAAGTGAGCCACAGGCAGGGAGAGAAGACGGAGAGACAAGTGAGCCCACAGACAGGGAGAGAAGACGGAGAGACAAGTGAGCCACAGACAGGGAGAGAAGATTAAGAGACAAGTGAGCCACAGACAGGAGAGAAGACAGAGAGACAAGTGAGCCACAGACAGGGAGAGAATACAGAGAGACAAGTGAGCCACAGACAGGGAGATAAGACAGAGAGACAAGTGAGCCACAGACAGGGAGAGAAGACAGAGAGACAAGTGAGCCACAGACAGGGAGAGAAGACAGAGAGACAAGTGAGCCACAGACAGGGAGAGAAGACGAGAGACAAGTGAGCCACAGACAGGGAGAGAAGACAGGAGAGACAAGTGAGCCACAGACAGGGAGAGAAGACAGAGAGACAAGTGAGCCACAGACAGGGAGAGAAGACAGAGAGACAAGTGAGCCACAGACAGGGAGAGAAGACAGAGAGACAAGTGAGCCACAGACAGGGAGAGAAGATTAAGAGACAAGTGAGCCACAGACAGGGAGAGAAGACAGAGAGACAAGTGAGCCACAGACAGGGAGAGAGAGACGGAGAGACAAGTGAGCCACAGGCAGGGAGAGAAGACGGAAGAGACAAGTGAGCCACAGACAGGGAGAGAAGACGGAGAGACAAGTGAGCCACAGACAGGGAGAGAAGATTAAGAGACAAGTGAGCCACAGACAGGGAGAGAAGACAGAGAGACAAGTGAGCCACAGACAGGGAGAGAATACAGAGAGACAAGTGAGCCACAGACAGGGAGATAAGACAGAGAGACAAGTGAGCCACAGACAGGGAGAGAAGACAGAGAGACAAGTGAGCCACAGACAGGGAGAGAAGACAGAGAGACAAGTGAGCCACAGACAGGGAGAGAAGACGGAGAGACAAGTGAGCCACAGACAGGGAGAGAAGACAGAGAGACAAGTGAGCCACAGACAGGGAGAGAAGACAGAGACAAGTGAGCCACAGACAGGGAGAGAAGACAGAGAGACAAGTGAGCCACAGACAGGGAGAGAAGATTAAGAGACAAGTGAGCCACAGACAGGGAGAGAAGATTAAGAGACAAGTGAGCCACAGACAGGGAGAGAAGACAGAGAGACAAGTGAGCCACAGACAGGGAGAGAAGACGGAGAGACAAGTGAGCCACAGGCAGGGAGAGAAGACGGAGAGACAAGTGAGCCACAGACAGGGAGAGAAGGAGAGACAGGAGCCAGACAGAGAGAAGAGACAAGTGAGCCACAGACAGGGAGAGAATACAGAGAGACAAGTGAGCCACAGACAGGGAGAGAAGACAGAGAGACAAGTGAGCCACAGACAGGGAGAGAAGACAGAGAGCACCAGTGAGCCACAGACAGGGAGAGAAGATTAAGAGCACAAGTGAGCCACAGACAGGGAGAGAAGACAGAAGAGACCAGAAGTGAGCCACAGACAGGGAGAGAGACGGAGACAGAGACAAGTGAGCCACAGGCAGGGAGAGAAGACGGAGAGACAAGTGAGCCACAGACAGGGAGAGAAGACGGTAAGAGACAAGTGAGCCACAGACAGGGAGAGAAGATTAAGAGACAAGTGAGCCACAGACAGGGAGAGAAGACCGAGAAGAGACAAGTGAGCCACAGCCAGGGAGAGACGACGGGAGACAAGTGAGCCAAGACAGGGAGCGAAGACTAGAGACAAGTGAGCCACCAGACAGGGAGATGAAGACAGAGAGACAAGGAGCCACAGACAGGGAGAGAAGACAGAGAGGACAAGTGAGCCACAGACAGGGAGAGAGTACAGAGAGACAAGTGAGCCACAGACAGGGAGAGAGAAGACGGAGAGACACGTGAGCCACAGACAGGTAGAGAGACAGAGAGACAAGTGAGCCACAGACAGGGAGAGAAGACAGAGAGACAAGTGAGCCACAGACAGGGAGAGAAGACAGAGAGACAAGTGAGCCACAGACAGGGAGAGAAGACAGAGACAAGTGAGCCACAGACAGGGAGAGAAGACGAGAGACAAGTGAGCCACAGGCAGGGAGAGAAGACGGAGAGACAAGTGAGCCACAGACAGGGAGAGAAGACGGAGAGACAAGTGAGCCACAGACAGGGAGAGAAGATTAAGAGACAAGTGAGCCACAGACAGGGAGAGAAGACGGAGAGACAAGTGAGCCACAGACAGGGAGAGAAGACGGAGAGACAAGTGAGCCACAGACAGGGAGAGAAGACGGAAGAGACAAGTGAGCCACAGACAGGGAGAGAAGACGAGAGACAAGTGAGCCACAGACAGGGAGAGAAGACAGTAGAGACAAGTGAGCCACAGACAGGGAGAGAAGACAGAGAGACAAGTGAGCCACAGACAGGGGAGAGAAGACAGAGAGACAAGTGAGCCACAGACAGGGAGAGAAGACAGAGAGACAAGTGAGCCACAGACAGGGAGAGAAGACGGAGAGACAAGTGAGCCACAGACAGGGAGAGAAGACAGAGAAGACAAGTGAGCCACAGACAGGGAGAGAAGACAGAGAGACAAGTGAGCCACAGACAGGGAGAGAAGACAGAGAGACAAGTGAGCCACAGACAGGGAGAGAAGATAGAGGACAAGTGAGCCACAGACAGGGAGAGAAGATTAAGAGACAAGTGAGCCACAGACAGGGAGAGAAGACAGAGAGACAAGTGAGCCACAGACAGGGAGAGAAGACGGAGAGACAAGTGAGCCACAGGCAGGGAGAGAAGACGGAGAGACAAGTGAGCCACAGACAGGGAGAGAAGACGGAGAGACAAGTGAGCCACAGACAGGGAGAGAAGATTAAGAGACAAGTGAGCCACAGACAGGGAGAGAAGACAGAGAGACAAGTGAGCCACAGACAGGGAGAGAATACAGAGAGACAAGTGAGCCACAGACAGGGAGATAAGACAGAGAGACAAGTGAGCCACAGACAGGGAGAGAAGACAGAGAGACAAGTGAGCCACAGACAGGGAGAGAAGACAGAGAGACAAGTGAGCCACAGACAGGGAGAGAAGACGGAGAGACAAGTGAGCCGCAGACAGGGAGAGAAGACAGAGAGACAAGTGAGCCACAGACAGGGAGAGAAGACAGAGACAAGTGAGCCACAGACAGGGAGAGAAGACAGAGAGACAAGTGAGCCACAGACAGGGAGAGAAGATTAAGAGACAAGTGAGCCACAGACAGGGAGAGAAGACAGAGAGACAAGTGAGCCACAGACAGGGAGAGAAGACGGAGAGAGACAAGTGAGCCACAGGCAGGGAGAGAAGACGGAGAGACAAGTGAGCCACAGACAGGGAGAGAAGACGGAGAGACAAGTGAGCCACAGACAGGGAGAGAAGATTAAGAGACAAGTGAGCCACAGACAGGGAGAGAAGACAGAGAGACAAGTGAGCCACAGACAGGGAGAGAATACAGAGAGACAAGTGAGCCACAGACAGGGAGATAAGACAGAGAGACAAGTGAGCCACAGACAGGGAGAGAAGACAGAGAGACAAGTGAGCCACAGACAGGGAGAGAAGACAGAGAGACAAGTGAGCCACAGACAGGGAGAGAAGACGGAGAGACAAGTGAGCCACAGACAGGGAGAGAAGACAGAGAGACAAGTGAGCCACAGACAGGGAGAGAAGACAGAGACAAGTGAGCCACAGACAGGGAGAGAAGACAGAGAGACAAGTGAGCCACAGACAGGGAGAGAAGATTAAGAGACAAGTGAGCCACAGACAGGGAGAGAAGATTAAGAGACAAGTGAGCCACAGACAGGGAGAGAAGACAGAGAGACAAGTGAGCCACAGACAGGGAGAGAAGACGGAGAGACAAGTGAGCCACAGGCAGGGAGAGAAGACGGAGAGACAAGTGAGCCACAGACAGGGAGAGAAGACGGAGAGACAAGTGAGCCACAGACAGGGAGAGAAGATTAAGAGACAAGTGAGCCACAGACAGGGAGAGAATACAGAGAGACAAGTGAGCCACAGACAGGGAGAGAAGACAGAGAGACAAGTGAGCCACAGACAGGGAGAGAAGAGAGAGAGACAAGTGAGCCACAGACACGAAGAGAAGACAGAGAGACAAGTGAGCCACAGACAGGGAGAGAAGACGGAGCGACAAGTGAGCCACAGACAGGGAGAGAAGAGAGAGAGACAAGTGAGCCACAGACAGGGAGAGAAACATAACTTCACATGGCGTTCTCTAAGAAGAGAAAAGTGAACAACGTTTTTGACCAAACATTCCCTCAAGTCTGAACTGAGGTCACAGAAAATCTCCGAGCCCAATGTGATGAATCCAGCAGGATCCTGATTCACTCATTCACTGCCCAACAACCTGCTCATGTTCCCTCAGAGGTGCTTGGATTTTGGGTCGACACAAAAAGCAATGTTATTTTTAAATGCAGCCCGAGAAGAACATCATACATATCTACAGTATTATATATCTGTACAGTTCAATGTTAAGTGACAATACATATTGTTGAAATGTTTTTGAATGGTACTCTCTTTATTAGATTTAACAGTCAGCTGTTGATGGCGTGCAGACGTTGATACAGCTACTAGGCTGCTTCAATATATCTCACACTAAGTTAAACATTATGATGCTCCGGACCTTTGCTTGAGGAAGTTTTCTCTAACTGGACCTCTTAGAATCTTAGTTGAATACCCCTGGTGTAGGCCACAAATAAACAACGAGCCTCACTTTCGTTTAAGAGAACAAAGTCATGACAGTAATTATCTTCTTGTGCTGCAACAGGAAGAATTCTTCAGAAGTCAAAGTACGGAAACAAAAACTTAAACTAAAGTTATATCATTGTGTTTTTCACAGTATTACTGATTCATCACTTCATCTGAGCAGCGGATCATTTCTACCAACACATATTTTAAAAGTTAGTTTTTTAATGTCCAGCTGAATAAATCAAATGTTCCAGTAGAAGTGAAACACAAAGCTTTTATATTGTTTAGTTTAATTTAGAATTTACTTTAATAATTGTTAAATTAACAATCTTCATTCTTCTTAGTATTGTGAAGCACTTAGATTCAAACATATTTTCTACACATAAACATTTAATCTGAATTAAATAAAACATTTAATTCAGCCTGTAGAAAATATAAATGTATACGCTTCACGCTAACAACTCAAATAAGAGTCAGAACAATCTTCATGCAAATAAAGACCATTTCTGAAACTGTAATTAAGACAATAATCTTTATTTTCACACACACACACACACACACACTTTATTGCAAAGGATTTTCCACCACACGAGTTCATCACAATAAACATCGACACACTTTTACGTTTCTTCTCAAACGGTTGACTTCCTGTCAGCAGGTGCAGCTGAATAAATTAGTGATGTAAAATATACAAAATGATAAAACTTTATCGCCTCCTGCAAACACTAATAACATTTATTTCATCTTTAAAAAAGCCGACAGAAAATCAAACATTTGGATTTAAATGTATTTAAATGTAATCCAGTAATTAAATGCGACATGCATCGAGAACAACCGGAATGTTTCAAACAACAACAAACATCGACAGTAACTTTACAATAAATTATTCTTGACTTCCTTAATCTTAACCAACCAGATCGCTCAGATTTAAACGAGCCGTGCTGATTGGTCGGTGTCAGAGGAAGTTGTGTGACGCTTGTAACGTAAACTTTATCTCAGAGGTCAAAGGTCGTTTATGTGACCATGTACTCCTGCCGCTTGTTGAGGCGCACCTGGCAGAGCGAGACGGCGCCCACCGCCACGTAGATGGCGGCGGCGATGAAGCAGTTGATGCCGACCTGATTGTAGAGACCGTAGATGTTCCCGGAGGATTTTTACTGCGGGACAGAAGAACAAATACTTACATTTACAAAGTAACAGAATAGAAATGGGATTATACTGGAGAGTAAACAAGTGGGGAATTAATACAAACCTAATACATGAAAGCAACATTAAAAACACGCATTTACATTTAATCTTTTTGTTTTGGCAGCTGCCGTCGTTTGTTTTACCAATAAAAGTGAAAGAAAATGTCGGCCGCGTCTCGGAGACGATTAGACGAAAGGGTGTGTAGATATGTGTGTGTAGATGTGTGTGTGTGTGTAGATATGTGTGTAGATATGTGTGTGTAGAAATGTGTGTGTGTAGATATGTGTGTAGATATGTGTGTGTAGATAGGTGTGTGTGTGTATATATAGGTGTGGTGTGTAGATATGTTGTTGTAGATATGTGTGTGTGTGTAGATATGTGTATAGATATGTGTGTGTGTGTAGATATGTGTATAGATATGTGTGTAGATATGTGTATGTGTGTAGATATGTGTGTGTAGACATGTGTATGTGTGTGTAGATATGTGTGTGTGTGTGTGTGTGTAGATGTGTGTGTGTGTGTAGATATGTGTGTGTGTGTAGATATGTGTGTGTGTGTGTAGATATGTGTGTGTGTGTGTAAATATGTGTGTGTAGATATATGTGTGTGTGTAGATATGTGTGTGGATATATGTGGGTGTGTGTAGATATGTGTGTAGATGTGTGTGTGTAGATATGTGAATGTAGAAATGTGTATGTGTGTGTAGATATGCGTGTGTAGATATGCGTGTGTAGATATGTGTGTGTGTGTAGATATGTGTGTGTGTAGATATGTGTGTGTGTGTAGATATGTGTGTGCATGTAGATATGTGTGTGTGTGTAGATATGTGTGTGTGTGTAGATATGTGTGTGTGTGTAGATATGTGTGTGTGTAGATATGTGTGTGTAGATATGTGTGTGTGTAGATATGTGTGTGTGTAGATATGTGTGTGTGTGTGTAGATATGTGTGTGTGTAGATATGTGTGTGTAGATATGTGTGTGTGTGTAGATATGTGTGTGTGTAGATGTGTGTGTGTGTGTAGATATGTGTGTAGATGTAGATATGTGTGTAGATATGTGTGTGTGTGTAGATATGTGTGTGTGTGTAGATATGTGTGTGTGTAGATATGTGTGTGTGTAGATATGTGTGTGTAGATATGTGTGTGTAGATATGTGTGTAGATATGTGTGTGTGTGTAGATATGTGTGTGTGTAGATATGTGTGTAGATATGTGTGTGTAGATATGTGTGTGTGTGTAGATATGTGTGTGTGTAGATATGCGTGTGTAGATATGTGTGTGTAGATATGCGTGTGTAGATATGTGTCAGTAGATATGTGTGTGTAGATATGTGTGTGTAGATATGTGTGTGTGTAGATATGCGTGTGTAGATATGCGTGTGTAGATATGTGTGTGTAGATGTGTGTGTGTGTAGATATGTGTGTGTGTGTAGATATGTGTGTGTAGATATGTGTGTGTAGATATGTGTGTGTGTGTAGATATGTGTGTGTGTAGATATGTGTGTGTGTAGATATGTGTGTGTAGATATGTGTGTGTGTAGATATGTGTGTAGATATGTGTGTGTAGATATGCGTGTGTAGATATGCGTGTGTAGATATGCGTGTGTAGATATGTGTCAGTAGATATGTGTCAGTAGATATGTGTCAGTAGATATGTGTGTGTGTAGATATGTGTGTGTAGATATGTGTGTGTGTGTAGATGTGTGTGTGTGTGTAGATATGTGTGTGTGTAGATATGTGTGTGTGTGTGTAGATATGTGTGTGTGTGTAGATATGTGTGTGTAGATATGTGTGTGTGTGTAGATATGTGTGTGTGTGTAGATATGTGTCAGTAGATATGTGTGTAGATATGTGTGTGTGTAGATATGTGTGTGTGTGTAGATATGTGTGTGTAGATATGTGTGTGTAGATATGTGTGTGTAGATATGTGTGTGTAGATATGTGTGTAGATATGTGTGTGTGTAGATATGTGTGTGTAGATATGTGTGTAGATATGTGTGTGTGTAGATATGTGTGTGTAGATATGTGTAGATATGTGTGTGTAGATATGCGTGTGTAGATATGTGTCAGTAGATATGTGTCAGTAGATATGTGTGTGTAGATATGTGTGCGTGTGTAGATGTGTGTGTGTGTGTGTGTAGATATGTGTGTGTGTGTAGATATGTGTGTGTGTGTAGATATGTGTGTGTGTAGATATGTGTGCGTGTGTAGATATGTGTCAGTAGATATGTGTGTAGATATGTGTGTGTGTAGATATGTGTGTGTGTAGATATGTGTGTGTAGATATGTGTGTGTAGATATGTGTGTGTGTGTAGATGTGTGTGTAGATATGTGTGTGTAGATATGTGTGTGTGTAGATATGTGTGTGTGTAGATATGTGTGTGTGTAGATATGTGTGTGTGTAGATATGTGTGTGTAGATATGTGTGTGTGTAGATATGTGTGTGTGTAGATATGTGTGTGTAGATATGTGTGTGTAGATATGTGTAGATATGTGTGTGTGTAGATATGTGTGTGTGTAGATATGTGTGTGTGTGTAGATATGCGTGTGTAGATATGTGTGTGTAGATATGTGTGTGTAGATATGTGTGTGTAGATATGTGTGTGTAGATATGTGTGTGTGTAGATATGTGTGTGTAGATATGCGTGTGTAGATATGCGTGTGTAGATATGTGTGTGTAGATATGTGTGTGTGTGTGTAGATATGCGTGTGTAGATATGTGTGTGTGTAGATATGTGTGTGTAGATATGCGTGTGTAGATATGTGTGTGTAGATGTGTGTGTAGATATGTGTGCGTGGTGTGTAGATATGTGTGTGTGTAGTGTGTGTAGATATGTGTGTGTGTGTAGATATGTGTGTGTAGATATGTGTGTGTGTGTAGATATGTGTGTGTGATATGTGTGTGTGTAGATATGTGTGTAGATATGTGTGTGTGTAGATATGCGTGTGTAGATATGCGTGTGTAGATATGCGTGTGTAGATATGTGTCAGTAGATATGTGTCAGTAGATATGTGTCAGTAGATATGTGTGTAGATATGTGTGTGTGTAGATATGTGTGTGTGTAGATATGTGTGTGTAGATATGTGTGTGTGTGTAGATGTGTGTGTGTGTGTAGATATGTGTGTGTGTAGATATGTGTGTGTGTGTGTAGATATGTGTGTGTGTGTAGATATGTGTGTGTAGATATGTGTGTGTGTGTAGATATGTGTGCGTGTGTAGATATGTGTCAGTAGATATGTGTGTAGATATGTGTGTGTGTAGATATGTGTGTGTGTAGATATGTGTGTGTGTAGATATGTGTGTGTAGATATGTGTGTGTAGATATGTGTGTGTAGATATGTGTGTAGATATGTGTGTGTGTGTGAGATATGTGTAGATAGGGTGTGTAGATATGTGTCGATATGTGATGTGTGTAGCTATGCGTGTGTAGCTATGTGTCAGTAGATATGTGTCAGTAGATATGTGTGTTGTAGATATGTGTGCGTGTGTAGATGTGTGTGTTGTGTTGTGTGTAGATATGTGGTGTGTGTGTAGATATGTGTGTGTGTGTAGATATGTGTGTGTGTAGATATGTGTGCGTGTTGTAGAATGGTCAGTAGATATGTGTGTAGATATGTGTGTGTGTAGATATGTGTGTGGTAGATATGTGTGGTAGATATGTGTGTGTAGATATGTGTGTGTGTGTGTAGATGTGTGTGTAGATATGTGTGTGTAGATATGTGTGTGTGTAGATATGTGTGTGAGTAGATATGTGTGTGTGTAGATATGTGTGTGTGTAGAATGTGTGTGTAGTATAGTGTGTGTGTAGATATTGTGTGTGTAGATATGTGTGTGCTTGTAGAAGTTTGTGTTAGATGTGTGTGTAGATGTGTGTGTGTAGACGTGTGTGTGTAGATATGTGTGTGTGTAGATGTGTGTAGATATGTGTGTGTAGATGTGTGTGTGTGTAGATGTGTGTGCGTAGATATGTGTGTGTAGATATGTGTGCGTAGATATGTGTGTGCGTAGATATGTGTGTGTAGATATGTGTGTGTGTGTAGATATGTGTGTGTGTAGATATGTGTGTGTGTAGATATGTGTGTGTAGATGTGTGTGTGTAGATATGTGTGTGTGTAGATATGTGTGTGTGTAGATATGTGTGTGTGTAGATGTGTGTGTGAGTAGATATGTGTGTGTGTAGATATGTGTGTGTAGATATGTGTGTGAGTAGATATGTGTGTGTGTAGATATGTGTGTGTGTAGATATGTGTGTGTGTAGATGTGTGTGTGTAGATATGTGTGTGAGTAGATATGTGTGTGTGTAGATATGTGTGTGTGTAGATATGTTGGTGTGATTATGTGTGGTGTCGAGTGGTGTGTAGATATGTGTGTGTGTAGATATGTGTGTGTGTAGATATGTGTGTGTGTGATATTGGGTGTGTAGATATGTGTGTGTGTAGATATGTGTGTGTCTGTAGATGTGTGTGTGTTGTGTAGATGTGTGTGTGTAGACGTGTGTGTGTAGATATGTGTGTGTGTAGATGTGTGTAGATATGTGTGTGTGTAGATGTGTGTGTGTGTGTAGATGTGTGTGCGTAGATATGTGTGTGTAGATATGTGTGTGTAGATATGTGTGTGTGTAGATATGTGTGTGTGTGTAGATATGTGTGTGTGTAGATGTGTGTGTGTAGATGTGTGTGTGTAGATATGTGTGTGTAGATATGTGTGTGTAGATGTGTGTGTGTGTAGATGTGTGTGCGTAGATATGTGTGTGTAGATATGTGTGTGTAGATATGTGTGTGTGTAGATATGTGTGTGTGTGTAGATGTGTGTAGATATGTGTGTGTAGATGTGTGTGTGTGTAGATGTGTGTGTGTGTAGATGTGTGTGTGTAGATGTGTGTGTGTAGATATGTGTGTGTAGATATGTGTGTGTGTAGATATGTGGGTGTGTAGATATGTGTGTGTAGATATGGATGGTGTAGTATGTGTGTGTAGATATGTGTGTGTAGATATGTGTGTGTAGATGGTGTGTGATAGTGGTGTGTAGATGTGTGGTGTAGATGTGTTGTGTGTTTGTAGATGTGTGTGGTAGATACGTGTGTGGTAATGTGTGGTTTAGATATGTGTGCGTAGATATGTGTGTGTAGATATGTGTGCTGTAGATATGTGTGTGCGTAGATATGTGTGTGTGTGTAGATATGTGTGTGTAGATGTGTGTGTGTGTAGACTGTGTGTGTGTAGATGTGTGTGCGTAGATATGTGTGTCGTAGATATGTGTGTGTAGATATGTAGGAGCCGTCTGTCTTGCGGACCGACGGTCACCTTCTGATCAGCATCATGAGTTATTTCTGCTTCCTGTTTATTTTGGTTCTGCAGTAAACCAGGTGACAATAAACACAAATGATGCCGCGGTCAACACGCTTCTCAGTGTGAAATAAAACTCAAAGCCCCAGAGTTCATAGCGACTCACTCGTACGGATGTCCTCCTCGGTGAACGGGACGTCCTCGATCAGCACGGCCGACTTGGCGCTGAAGAAGATTCCCAGCATCGCCTGCAAGAAAAAAGGACATTATTATGTTTTAATATTTTATTAATTTACCTTTTGACATCTTTGGCTTATTTTGGTCAATCAATAAATGTCATTTATTTATATTTATTTATATATTCATTAGTTTCAGCCCGAATACAAATGTAAAGATTTTATTATCTGACTAAAGCTGGCATTATAACAACTTCATGACCGCATGAATAAATAAAATAAGAAATGTAGATTTAAAAGCAGGTTAATTATGCAAATAAATAAGTAATTAAATGTTTCTGTGAATCTCTTTTTTAAATAACCTGCACATGTATTTGATAGAGGATTTTATTTATTATAATACGACCTCCAACCTTTGGACGTTCAAACAGTTAGTGGAACTTCTGATTTCCTGTTCTGAAACATCACGAGGGTGAAAATAAAAGTCACATGACTCGGATCTTTTTCTGCCACTTTATAACACTATGAAAAAAACAACTTTATATTATTATTATATTTGGTTTATTGGATTAGTGTGTACATTAAAATGGCAGCACTAAATATATATATATATATATATATATATATATATATTATTGTGTACTGTCCAAATATTTGAACAAATGTTCAGTTAAAACAAAGCACAAAGATTGAAATAATAATAATAATAATAATAATAATAATAATAATAATAATAATAATAATGTAGCAACTATAATATTACTAATTCTGGAAAATGTTTTTGTGTCAGTCTGTCACAACTGAAAATACTTTAATATTCTTCATCAGCTGGTCAAATAATCAGGATTTAAATGGTGCAAATTAATAACAAATATCAGAAATGTCTGTTTTTAAATGACACTGACACATTCCTGTTTAATCTCCAGTCATTAGCCAGCTCCACACTTGTTGCTTTGTGTTGTTTTATCATCTGTACATTTAGCTTGGCCTCCTGAGGCGCCGTCTATTTACCGGAGAATAATTTACGTTCAATGACTTAGCGAATAGCTAACTTGATTTTAATAATTCTAGGGTGTCACGATCTCAAACAATCACGTGAAATGATAAACACATATGCGCTGAAAAGATCATACATTTATTTCTAATAAAAACGCCAACATAACTCCAGGTAGTAGTCGACCCCTCCCAGCTAGAGAACCATATTTCTTACCAGCATGATGACCCCCCAGATGCTGATCACTATCCCGCACGCAGCCATCTTCGGCCCCGCAGAACAGAAGCGACGGCATGCCTGTGTTTTATCAGTCTTATCGATCAATCAGAAGCGGATTTTATGTTTTTAAATCACAAAACTGAGACGAAGTGATCCATCGAAGGACGACAGACGGTCAGCTGATCCTCCTCATCACTCGGTCTTACTCGGTGGAATTCGACAACTCTCGTGCCCAGCGCAGCGACCAATGGAAATGTCCAGTTCGACACGTTCCGCCTGTTCCTCCGCGACTGGCCAATGAAAATGTCCAGTTTGACAGGCACCGCCTTCTTCTCTGAGACTGACCAATGGCGTTCATCTTCCAAAGTCGCGCAACATTCCCTTGTTTATCCCGTCTACCTTTGTTGTACGATATTTATATTTCTTTCTCCTGAATATGTAACATATAAATAACTCCGAATTATAATCAATCTATCTGGATGTGTTAATTCCTACGCTTTGTTTTTTTTTAGAAAGCGTACCGAGGTCTCTATGGAAGCGCGCTAACGACAGCGGGCTAGCTAACGTTACAGAAGCTAACTTTAGCTAGCAGCTAGCTCTGTGCTTTCGTTTTATTGTTTTGATTGAAGAACAAGTTTAAAGAAAAGAGCTTCAACTCCTTCCCCGACATGACGTCTGCCTCTGCTAAGGTGAGTTCTGAACTGGTTAATAACAAACCCACTGATTAAATGAAAGAGTTGTTAACTGCGTGCTAACTCTCCAGAGAGCAGGTCATGCAGCTGCACACTCCACTCAGAAGTCTGTTCGTTTAACTGTTTTCTCCTAAATAAGTAAAATCTGGTGGTGCAGTCGATATATCGTTAATGCACCAAACATACAACCTAAAATATAAATCCAAACTTTATTGATTACTTACTGACAGACCCTACCTCCCTTTACCTTATGAATATCACCAGGGAACATAACTGATCTGACCTTTGTTTACATTTATGTACACTACCTGTATATGCACATATATTTACACTACTTACTACAAAACGTATATAATAATAAAACACTGACTGGGAATATTTTACTGTATAATCAATACTTTAGCTACATTTAGCTAATAATACTTTTACTTCAGTAAGGTTTAAAATGCAGGACTTTACTTTTAGTGGAGTATTTTCACAGTGTGGTGTTCATACTTCTACTGCCGAAAGTCTCTGAATACTTCTTCTGTCTGTGACTCTGTCTGTGACTCTGTCTGTGACTGTGTCTCTGTCTGTGACTGTGACTCTGTATGTGACTCTGACTGTGACTCTGTATGTGTCTCTGTCTGTGTGTCTGTGTCTGTGACTCTGTCCGTGTCTGTGACTCTGTCTGTGTCTGTGACTCTGACTGTGACTCTGTCTGTGACTGTGACTTTGTCCGTGTCTCTGACTCTGTCTCTGACTGTGTCTCTGTCTGTGACTGTGACTCTGTATGTGACTCTGACTGTGACTCTGTATGTGTCTCTGTCTGTGTGTCTGTGTCTGTGACTCTGTCCGTGTCTGTGACTCTGTCTGTGTCTGTGACTCTGACTGTGACTCTGACTGTGACTCTGTATGTGACTCTGACTGTGACTCTGTCTGTGACTCTGACTGTGACTCTGTCTG
>NC_041368.1:24762870-24800370 GCF_900634415.1 Cottoperca gobio | reverse complement strand
GTTTGCTACATCAGGGTGTTCGCTGCATCAGAGACGGGCAGTGAGGAGCAACCAACAGCTAACGAAAGACTTTCAATCACAGAAAAAGAAAAGACTAAGCTTTGGTATGCCGAGTGGCGTTTCAGTGCCTGATCCCTTGAGACTGCAGGATGGCCGGGTCAATGAAAACAACAGCATGACTTCTTGGCTGCCGATATACCTCAGCGATATAACATTATGTTTAATGTCTGACCACCAGGGAACCATGTCGAGTTTCATAAACGAACTTTGAAAGAATACAAAGAAGGCAAAGCATTTAGACAAATATCTTTCAATCCTCTTGCAGATTCTGAGTTTTGCTTTTGAAAGCTAAATGTTCTCATTCAATGAAACTTCCCACACGACACATTCAGCATGGATCTGCACAGTCAAGAAAACTGAAGATATCATAAGTGCTTATTGCAGTTGTGTTGCAGGGTAAGCTGTTATAATATATACCTAACTTGTGTTTGTTAATTATTATAAAACTCAATATATAGGAAGTACATTTGTCAATATATAAATAGTAGATAGACGACACACCCCAGGTCGAGTTCAGGATCAGGGATTCATTTGTTGGTTTGGAAATGGAAATAGTTTGAACGGGGGCTCGCAGTCACAATGTTTGCAATCGTGAAGCTCACAATGAGATTCTGCCCATTGATTTATCTTTCTCCCACAGTTTGAACATCCTTTCACCACACAATGTGTCCTAATCCCAGAACTAGAAGAGCGATGATCACACACTAACAACTAGCTAAATACAATGTAAACACGTAGAGAGAAATCCAATATGGCGGCTCGCCACCACCCAGCATGCATTGCGATTCCACCGGAAGCCCGAAACTCCGATTCCGTCTATCGTGACGGAAGTGACAGGAAGTGACACACTTATTCCCCCCCCCCCCGCAGACGTGACTCTCAGCGCTCTGAACGACTCGGACGTGAACAGTGACCTGGTGGACATCGAAGGACTCGGAGACGGATCGTCCAACAAGAAGCTCAACTTTGACCAAGGTGACGCAAATGTTATTATTATTATTATTATTATTATTATTATTATTATTGTTATGATTATCACGATAATAATATGATTGATAATATTAATATTATTTTATATAATATATTCTGATTATGAATAATATTATATGACACTGACTTTTTATTTATTTCATGTTTCATGTTCTTTCTTTAGTTGCTGTTGGACAGATGTACTCAGGTTGTAAATACTAACTGTTTTTAAACAGAGAGCCTGAACCTGGACTCCAGCCTCATCATGAACTCCAGTGACCTCCCGCTCCTGTCCCGCTGACCTTTGACCTGAAGCCTCACGTCTCAAACATGTACACTTTTACTTTATTTTAATTTGACGGCTTCTGCTCCTGGTACGTTCATCTGTCCACATTCAAATCAGATCAATGTCATTCTGAAGTTTGAGAAATAATTCCGGAGCAAAACTGTTGAGTATCTTTTTGTAAAGGCAGCAGGAAACTTTTCTTCGTCCTCTTTTAGACCATTTTGACAGAATTATGTTTCCATCAGAGTTTCAGAGAAGTTTTGGAATCAAAGAAAGAGAAATGTGAAAGTTTGTGACATCATGGAGACAAACGGAGCTGCAGATCCGTGCGGACGCTTCAGTGTGAAGAAATAAACTCAGATGAATCTTCTCTTCGCTCAGTATTCAGTTCGTCATCATTGTTTATCTGTGTTCCTTCTAACAATAAAGGGATCACATCAGAGCAAAACTAAACTGTTAAAATACTATAATAATAAATTAAGAGCTATAACCATGAACAAAGACGTCTACGGAAACTAAATAAATCCCTGAAGAATAAATCAACTGTGTAAAAGATATAAATAATTAGCGAGCAGAGACTCAGCTGTGAATTACATTTCACTAAAAACGTTTTATTTTCTGATCTGCAGGAATGTTAGAAAATGTTTCCACAGAAGTAAAACAGCAGCATGTTTGCAAAATCCTCCAGCGGGAAGTAAAGTGATCCTTCAGACCAGATCTGCTCCTGACAACACTGACGTCAGTCGGCAGAATATTTACTTTTGTTGTATAAAATAGTGAGAAATGTCCCGACTGACGTCTTTAAACGTCTTTAATCGACTTTAAACGTCTTAAAAAATTAATAATCGTACTTTAATTGTCTTTAAAACGGCTTTAAAACAACTTTAAAATAAAAAACGACTTTAAAATCGAACTTTAAAACGTCTTGAAAATCTTTTGCGACTTCATCGACTTTAAAAAAAACGACTTAAACGTCTTTAAAAATCGACTTCAACAAATCAACGACTTCAAATCGCCTTTAATCGACTTTAAATCGACTTTAAACGTCTTTAAAAAAAAACTCTTTAAAAAAACGACTTTAACGTCTTTAATCGCTTTAAAAAACGACTTACACTTCTTTAACGACTTTAAAAAAAAAAAAAACGACTTTAAAACGTCTTTAATCGACTTTAATAATAATCGACTTTAAAACGTCTTAAAAACACGACTTTAACGACTTTTAAATAATCGACTTTAACTCTTTAATCCGCTTTCAAACTGACTTTAAACGACCTTTATAAACGTCTGTAATCCGACTTTAAATAAACGATTTCATCAATCGTCTTTTTAGAATCGCTTTAATCTACTTTAAACGTCTTTAAACGCTTTAAATCTGACTTAAACGTCTTTAATCGACTTTAAATTAAAAACGACTTAAAATTAATCGACTTTAAAAATAAACCTTTAACTCACTTCAACCAAACGTCTTTATCTACTTTAAACGTCTTTAACTTCTTAAAATTAAACGTCTTTAAATAATCGACTTTAAAAACGTCTTTTATCAAAACGTCTTTAAACGACTTTAATACGACTTTAAAAAAACCCGTCTTTAGAACGACTTAAAATCGCCTTTAACAACGTCTTTAAACTACTTAATATCGACTTTAAAATTAAACGGACTTTAAAAACTTCTTTAATCGACTTTAAACGTCTTTAAACGTCTTTAAACGACTTTAATCGACTTTAATCGACTTTAAACGTCTTTAATCGACTTTAATCGTCTTTAAACGTCTTTAAACGACTTTAATCGACTTTAAACGACTTTAAACGACTTTAATCGACTTTAAACGACTTTAATCGACTTTAAACGACTTTAAACGTCTTTAAACGACTTTAAACGACTTTAAACGTCTTTAATCGACTTTAAACGACTTTAAACGTCTTTAATCGACTTTAAACGTCTTTAAACGTCTTTAAACGACTTTAATCGTCTTTAATCGACTTTAAACGTCTTTAAACGACTTTAATCGACTTTAAACGTCTTTAAACGTCTTTAATCGACTTTAATCGACTTTAAAAACGTCTTTTAAAACGACTTGTATCGACTTTAATAATATAATATCGACTTTAAAAAACGTCTTTAATCGACTTCAAACGACTTTAAACGACTTTAAACGTCTTTAATCGACTTTAAACGATTTCAATCGTCTTTAATCGACTTTAATCTACTTTAAACGTCTTTAAACGACTTTAATCGACTTTAAACGTCTTTAAATCGACTTTAAACGACTTTAATCGACTTTAAACGTCTTTACTCGACTTCAAACGTCTTTAATCGACTTTAAAAGTCTTTAAACGTCTTTAAACGTCTTTAATCGACTTTAAACGTCTTTTAACGTCTTTAAACGACTTTAATCGACTTTAAACGTCTTTAAACGACTTTAATCGACTTTAAACGTCTTTAAACGACTTTAATCGACTTTAAACGACTTTAAACGTCTTTAATCGACTTTAAACGTCTTTAAACGTCTTTAAAACGTACTTTAAAAATCGACTTTAAATCGACGTAAACGACTTAATAATATCGACTTTAATCGACTTTAAACGTCTTTAAATAAAAATCGACTTTAATCGACTTTAAACGTCTTTAAACGTCTTTAATCGACTTTAAACGACTGAAATCGACTTTAATAAAAAAAAAACGTTCTGTTAACTTCTTTAATAAACGACTTAAAAAATCGACTTTTAAACGACTTTAAAAAATCGTCTTTAAAACGACTTTAATTGTCGACTTTAAAACGACTTTAAAACGTCTTTAATAATCGACTTTAACGTCTTTAAACGTCTTTAATAAAAATCCCTTTATCGACTTTAAACGTCTTTAAAAAAAAATAAAATTAAATAAACTACTTTAAACGATTTTTTTTTTTTAAAAAACCGAAAACTTTAAACGTCTTTAAAAGTCTTTTAAATGTATTTAAAAAACACTCTTTGAAAAGTCTTTAAAAAATTAAACGTCTTTAAATAAACGTCGTTAAAATATTCGCTTTAAAAAAACGTCGTTTAACGTCTTTAAATAAACGACTTTAATCGTCTTTAAAACGACTTTAATCGCTTTTAAAACGTCTTTAAACGACTTTATAACGCTTTAACATCCGACTTAAAAACGTCTTTAAAAACGACTTTAATCTACTTTAATCGCTTTACACGTCTTTAAAAAAAACGACTTTAATCGACTTAAACGACTTAAAAAACGACTTAAAAGTCGACTTAAACGACTAAACGCTTTAAACGCTTTAAAATCGACTTAAAACGACTTTAAAACGTCCTTTAGATCGACTTTAATTAAACGACTTAATCGACTTTAAACGACTTTAAACGTCCTTTAATTCGATTTAAACTCTTAAAAAAAACCGACTTTAAACTCGACGTTAAAAAAATCGACTTTAAAAAACGTCCTTTAACGTCTTTTAATAATTCGACTTTATCGCTTTAATCGACTTTAATCGACTTTAAACGTCTTTAATCGACTTTAAACGTCTTTAATCGACTTTAATCGACTTTAAACGTCTTTAAACGTCTTTAAATGACTTTAATCGACTTTAAACGTCTTTAATTGACTTTAAACGTCTTTAAACGACTTTACTAACGACTTAAACGAGTTTAAAAACTCTTTAAATTTTATTTTAAACGTCGTGTAAATCCTTTAAAACGTCCTTTAAACTCTTTACTATGTACTCAGCTAATTATCGACGCCTCATTCTGTATGAAAATCTAAAGTAAGAAACATGAATATATATCAACAGGAAGGTCCGTCGTTATTGGCGGCCATCTTTGTTTGGATTATTTGAATGTTGGATGCAGGAAATGTTTTAAACCATCGAACATCTGCAGGTTTCTTTCGTTTGTGCTGTGACTTTAAATATCGAACATCGTAGTAAAGAACAATCCTGCAAAACACGTTAATGGACACAACTCGAAGTATTTCCACATATTTCTGCCCAAAGTCAAACTACAATGAAAAGGAGGAAAGAGCAAAGTTCATCAACTCGTCTCCCCGGAGCGGCCGGGACTTCACAAATCTGCAGTTTGGACTCCAACATGTTCAAAGTGATTTCAAGCGGGCCGCTCGCTGTTGATCCACTGGAGGAACTGCGTTTCTCGGGGACTATATTCAGCGGCGGATGAATCCACGTTTGGTGCTGTAGTGAATATTTGCTGACCGTAAGAAATACGTAGAAAACTTGTTTGACTTCTGATCCCGATGAAACAAGTTGATCACGTTAAGTCATAAAAAATAAAACTAATCTTTTGTTGGTGTTGTTTATCTTTGTCTTTAAAGTTTTACTGTAATAACATATTCTTCTAATCGCTGATCAAAATTCAATTAAAGTATTTCCAAAGCTGATGAATATTATATATATATTATATTATATATATATATATTATATATTATATTATATATATATATATATTATATATTATATTATATATATATATATATATATATATATATTATATTATATTATATATATATATATATTATATATTATATTATATATATATATATTATATATTATATATTATTATATATGATTATATATTATATATATATATATAGATTATATATATATATATATATCTATATATATCTAATATTATATTATATATATATCTATATATCTCTCTATATATATATATATATATATATTACTATATATATAATAATATATAATATAATTTATTATTATATTATGAGGAATCATAATAATTTATGCACGTTTCTCATTATTTGAGATATTAAAACTAGTTTGAGTCTTAAAGTCTTAAATATAAGTCGTCATAAAACATTGAATAATTACATTTAAATCTTCTGCCGTTCTTTTTACTGACTTTACTTTGAATCACTAACTTTTAATACACGACATCAACGCGAGCGCTGTTAGCTTCAGTTAGCGACATCGTGGACGTGAGAAAACGTTTGTGTTGTGGATGTGAAGTTTAGAAAACGCTGACTTGATTAATTATGAAAACTGTTAAAATAATCATTTCATAGCACAATTAATAAAACGTGATAAACGCGAGACGTTCTGATCCGAAGAGAAGAAACGTGTGAGTTCATGTATTTAGAGATGAATCGTCTTCAGCCTCAGAACCGACACTTGAATATAGACCTTTATTGTACAGTTGCATAAAAATACTTCTTCTCATTTGTTGAGAATTTGTCCAAAAGATCAGAAAATAAAGTTTACATTTTGAAATACTTGAATGTTTTCATAGATGTGCTTCAGTTTCCTTCACGATGTTAAAGTCGACGGTATTTATCTTTATTTGACCCGGAAAAAAGCTGCAACTGAAAGAAATACCTGATTGTTTATTATATTGAACGTATAAAATCAACTTTCAAAACCTCAGATTGTCACTTATTATTATATTACGTTAATTCTTAGGAGCTTAATAAACAACTGCAAAACACTTTAGTTTTCTGTTGATCAGATATTAATAATAATATAATATATTAATAATAAATCTGTAAATATTCTATTTTATTCAATCATCTGTATCAAGATGAAAGACATTGTTGTATAAAAACATTTCATAAGCAAACTTTAAATCGAGATGTTTCTTTTCTGATTGTGGAAAAAGGGTTAGGGTTATATTAAATATATATATATATATATATATATATATATATATACTATATATCATATAGATAATATAAGAATATATCAATATATATATGATATATATTATATTTGGGGGGAGTATAGTTATATATATGTTATATATGTATATATATATATATAAATATAATGTATACTTACTATATTGTATATATATTAAGTTCCTTATATGTTCCTTCCCTACGATCACCGCACAGTATATATATATATATCTCATATACATTATTTATATATATATATATATATATATATATATACTATATTATATACTATATCATATAATATATACATATATACATACATATATATATATATCTATACATACATACTTATATGTATATATATACTTATATATATGTAATATTATTATATATAATATATGTTATAATATTATTTATATCTATTAGTTACTTATTGGTTCCTTCCCCTACATACCCCTATAATATATATATATATATTATACATATTTATATATATATTATACTATATACATATATATATATATATATACCTATATTTAATATATAACCTCTATATATATATATCTTAATAGATTATCTTAATATACTAATCATTAGACATACATACATCACAATTATAATATATATATATATCATATAGCTATTCTACATCACTATATATATCTATATGATACTTATATATACAGATATACATCTATATATATATATATATTATCTCATATCATACATATCTATATATATATATATATATATATTCATTTATCTATATCTATTATATTTATATGATATATATTTATAAATATATGAGTATATATAATCGTATTCATCCTTATTTTCCTTATATGTTTCCTTCCCCTACTACCACACACATATATATATATCTAGATATATATATATATTATTATATATATATATATATATACTATAATATATATATATATATAGTATTCCTACTATCTCATCTCTACTATCAATAACTATTATCCCTATCCATTATATAATCTATATATAGTATATTCCTAGTATATATAATACCATATCTATATTATATATTATAGTAATATTAATATACTATATAAATATCTGTATCTTATTAGTTCACTTATTGTCCTTCCCCTACATCACACACATATATTATATATATATAATATATATATATATATATATATATATATTATATATATATATATATATATATATATATATATATATATATATATATATAGTATGTGTGTGTAGGGGAAGGAAGAAGAGAGAAACAACAAAGACTTTTGTCCTCAAGTCGGCTGTCGGTTTTCGACGTGTACAAGAGTGATGTTTGTCCCACAAACCGTCACAAACTCTCTTGTTTCATCTCTTTCCTCGTGCTCCTGGCATACTTTCCTAAAAAACACTTTGCCACTAGAATTGCATCCTCGCTCCGCTCATGACATGTAACCACCACCGCTGGTGCTTTGACTGAAAGAAGACCGCTGGGACGCGAACATCGAGGACTGGAGGATTGAAAGTTCATCATCAACACCTTTAAAGCTTTTACATGTTTTAATGTATTTATACCTGCAACTAATATATTCAGTTTATCATAGAAGACAAGTTTTCAGAATCAAAAATAAATCCTCCGTCAGGTTTTAGTTGTGGCCGTTATAGGACATAATTAGCATCAGAACATAACTTACAAAAGAAATTGCACATAAAAGGTTCGAAGTGATGCGTTCAGGGAAGAAAACCTCCATCGACACTGGAAATGTACATCAAATGAAAAGATAAAAACAACAGCAGTCGACACTTTGAACATTTAGACAAGAGAGCGAGAAGGAAACCCGTGAGGACACAAACACACATGAATACTGTTCTTCTTATTTTACACATATTGTAAGATTTAGATGAAGAATTTTTGGCTTAAAAACATTCTTTGAAGCAGAAATGTGCACAGATCAGCCTCACACTTCGATCCGAAGCTACGAACAGTTTGTCTCTTCGTACGAACAGGAAGTTAACAAACAACAGAGAATCATCTGAAAGCTACAGTTGGTGTCTGCACAGCTGAATTCATTTTGCCGCGTGTTGTTACCTCGACAAATGTCTATCCTGCTTCTCGCAAGTCGGGAAATTATCGGTCATTGTAAAAAAAAGTTTGGGATGCTAATTCCGTACGAAAATACGTAAAAACAACGTCTGCGTGAAATTGAGTTTTTCATGCAAATAAGAAAAAGATGAAACTAAGATCCTCAAAAGTTAAAGGCAACATTGAGGTACAGTAACTGAGATCGATGCCAACTGGTACGAACAGAAGTAAAATCACTGCGATGTCTTCACGATATTTACACATAGTATTCAAAAGGACATGAAAATTGTGCTTTACTCGAATCCAAATCCTATAAAGTAAATATTATCAATTAATGTTGATTAATTAAATCTCTTTCTCAATATGAGAATTTGGTTTTAAAACTATTTCAAGGAAGAAGTTAAAGACAAATATCGAATGCGTGGCATTAAAGAAGCGATTTATTGAACCTATTTAATGAAAAACGACAGCTTGTATTTAAGATATTTAAAAACGTGGGTTTCGTATCGGCAGACTTTGAAGCCCAAACACGAAATACTGTCAAATAAACTCAAGAAGCTTTACGTTGTTTTTGGACGCTTTGAAGCTAAACTGCTCGAAACGCGTCTGGAATTACTTTAGACTTTGACTCTGAAACAGGATAGACTCACAGAGACGGTAACAATTCAAGAAATAAAGCAGGAAAAACAATAAAACAAGGAAAAACGTAAAAATATTTCTCACATGATGATATGTTACTGATCACGTAAAAGATAAACGATTTAAATGGTCGAACTAGAACTGTGCAAAGTCGTGAAAATAGGATGTCAAATCACAAATGAAGATTTGGAAACATTATTGTTGTGTGAGCAGCTGAATGAGCAGCGAGGGGATAAAGACACTTCTATAAAACAGCTTATAGAGACTTTATGTACAAACATCTCACAGGTGATTAGAAAACACCAGGACTTCCTGTCGGCGTTCAATCTGATGTTTCAATCGACACACAAGAGGAGAAACAACCTCCTCCGAAATATGACGACATGTTTAGGCACAATGATGAGTGAAAGTACAAAACTGTACAATACTGTGCGAGTGCAAACTCTGACCTCTGACCCCTCTGGTGAGGCGGCTTCGTGCGTCTGTAACGAAGTCTTGTGAACGCGTTTGGATCATTACAATTAATTCGGACTATGACAAAAAGAAAAATCGCACGTTAATATAATTTTCAAAAATCCATGTTGGTGAATTTTTGCTAATAAGATTTAATAATATTTCTGAAGGATGAATGATGTTTGTGCAAACCTGGTGACGACTTTGATTTTTGGGGAACCTCTAAGATGACACGAGCTATTTCACACAAGATAGTTTTCTAGTGAGCGTCGGTAGTTTCTAGTGAGCGTCGGTAGTTTCTAGTGAGCGTCAGATAGTTTCTAGTGAGCGTCGGGTAGTTTCTAGTGAGCGTCGGGTAGTTTCTAGTGAGCGTCGGGTAGTTTCTAGTGAGCGTCGGGTAGTTTCTAGTGAGCGTCGGGTAGTTTCTAGTGAGCGTCGGGTAGTTTCTAGTGAGCGTCGGATAGTTTCTAGTGAGCGTCGGGTAGTTTCTAGTGAGCGTCGGGTAGTTTCTAGTGAGCGTCGGGTAGTTTCTAGTGAGCGTCGGGTAGTTTCTAGTGAGGGTAGTTTCTAGTGAGCGTCGGGTAGTTTCTAGTGAGCGTCAGGTAGTTTCTAGTGAGCATCAGGTAGTTTCTAGTGAGCGTCAGATAGTTTCTAGTGAGCGTTGAATAGTTTCTAGTGAGGGTCGGGTAGTTTCTAGTGAGCGTCGGGTAGTTTCTAGTGAGCGTCAGATAGTTTCTAGTGAGCGTCGGGTAGTTTCTAGTGAGCGTCGGGTAGTTTCTAGTGAGCGTCGGGTAGTTTCTAGTGAGCGTCAGATAGTTTCTAGTGAGCGTCGGCTAGTTTCTAGTGAGCGTCAGATAGTTTCTAGTGAGCGTCGGGTAGTTTCTAGTGAGCGTCGGATAGTTTCTAGTGAGCGTCGGGTAGTTTCTAGTGAGCGTCGGGTAGTTTCTAGTGAGGGTAGTTTCTAGTGAGCGTCGGGTAGTTTCTAGTGAGCGTCAGATAGTTTCTAGTGAGCGTCGGATAGTTTCTAGTGAGCGTCGGGTAGTTTCTAGTGAGCGTCGGGTAGTTTCTAGTGAGCGTCGGGTAGTTCTAGTGAGCGTCAGATAGTTTCTAGTGAGCGTCGGATAGTTTCTAGTGAGCGTCGGGTAGTTTCTAGTGAGCGTCGGGTAGTTTCTAGTGAGCGTCGGGTAGTTTCTAGTGAGGGTAGTTTCTAGTGAGCGTCGGGTAGTTTCTAGTGAGCGTCAGGTAGTTTCTAGTGAGCATCAGGTAGTTTCTAGTGAGCGTCAGATAGTTTCTAGTGAGCGTTGAATAGTTTTCTAGTGAGGGTCGGGTAGTTTCTAGTGAGCGTCGGGTAGTTTTCTAGTGAGCGTCAGATAGTTTCTAGTGAGGGTCGGGTAGTTTCTAGTGAGCGTCGGGTAGTTTCTAGTGAGCGTCGGGTAGTTTCTAGTGAGCGTCAGATAGTTTCTAGTGAGCGTCGGCTAGTTTCTAGTGAGCGTCAGATAGTTTCTAGTGAGCGTCAGATAGTTTCTAGTGAGCGTCGGGTAGTTTCTAGTGAGCGTCGGGTAGTTTCTAGTGAGCGTCAGATAGTTTCTAGTGAGCGTCAGATAGTTTCTAGTGAGCGTCAGATAGTTTCTAGTGAGCGTCGGCTAGTTTCTAGTGAGCGTCAGATAGTTTCTAGTGAGCGTCAGATAGTTTCTAGTGAGCGTCGGGTAGTTTCTAGTGAGCGTCAGATAGTTTCTAGTGAGCGTCAGATAGTTTCTAGTGAGCGTCAGATAGTTTCTAGTGAGCGTCGGCTAGTTTCTAGTGAGCGTCAGATAGTTTCTAGTGAGCGTCAGATAGTTTCTAGTGAGCGTCGGATAGTTTCTAGTGAGCGTCGGGTAGTTTCTAGTGAGCGTCGGGTAGTTTCCGTTAAAAACCAGATAGTTCCCGATGAGCGGCAGACACTTGATCGTGTCCTCTTAGGGGCTCCTTAGATTTTGGAATGAGACCATTACACATATTAACAGGACCACCAAGCGAAATGGTTGACATTATTCTCACAACATTAATACAGGTTTGTAACACAATGCGGCAAATATGTGCAAAATCACATAAAATAAACTGATGCTCAAAACAATGAATCAAATAAGATTGTTTCTAACCCCAGCCTGCACAGAAACAGAAACCTGACATCATATCATCACAATATGATGAGTTATTGACCAGCTCGATGATCAGCTGCCGGATTCTTAAATTATGCAAATTTATTGGAAGTGCAAAAAAGAAAGAATCCAGATGAGATTGGTTCTGGTCTGAAACCTTTTTAAAACAAGCATAATAGATATGTAAAGCAGAGGGAATCAGATTGATATATATATATATATATATATATATATATATATATATATATATATGATATATATAATACAGATTTTAGGGGAATTGACCTTCATGAATGACAATGTGGATGATTTCAGGAAGAACAGACTGAAGCCTGGGAAATGAAAAGGTCAAAGTATAAATGCACCTTTAGGAGTTTCCTGCAGATTCAATATGTACAATCAAACCATGCAGGCTGAAGAAAAGTGAGCACATATCAGCTGCTCCGACTGTCAATATTCACATATAGATACACTATTAACAAACAGACTTCACACTTGTACTGACCGGGAGCAGTTGGTAAAACAGTTTCTCACACCAGGAGAAAAACGTCGTACAGTGAAACTGTCGGCCAGACATTAACAAACTGTAGACAAACAATTGAAGTCTTTCAAGTTTCTTCTGCTAAAACCAGAAGGCTTCAGTCAGGGTGACTCATCCGCGACTACGATTACAACTGTTCTTTAAAACACAAAAGTCTTAGGCTTCAACGACTGAAACTTTTGTTCAGTGGCTGAATTTCACGCTTCAATCAGGTTGAGCTGTTTTGGGCTCAAAAATACTCAAATACGATCAGTTTTGGCCTTTACAAAAAGCTTAACCCCCTTCAGAGGGTGTTTGGGTTGGGACTAGGGATGTCATTTTTCCACAGTACCACAGGTACCGTAATGCCCGGTAGTACCGTCAGGGCTCGAGAGCTAATCAACGTTAGCTGTTAGCAGGTTCCATTGATTTAGATTGTGATGCGTTCAGGCTCTATTCAGTCAAAATGAGTTCTGGTTGAAGGTAAATTATAACGTTATCATGATGTGTTCAAATTTCATCTTGTAAAATTAAGTTTTTGGTGAGAAAATTGAATAAATCCAGATGTTTGAAGATGTTTTCAATACAAAATAGATATTAGATGAATTATGAGCTGTTGAACCTCCTGACAGAAACCAGGATGAAGTAATAAAGGATGCTGGAGTTCGTGTTTGTTTTTTACCGTGGTATCAAATTGGTATTGTGAATTGTTGAATTTCACTGGTGTTGGTAGCGACTGGTCCATTTGTGGAATCGTGACATCCCCAGTGTTTCATTCCATATTCAGATTTGTATGTTTAGTTATTTGTTTTGAGATCAACCTTTAGCAGAAGCTTTATGTAAACGCTACGAAATTTGATAGAAAAGATATAATGTCCGATAAACGCGTGACCCTGGTTCACTGATTTGATTAAGTGCTGGGAGAGTCCAGATTCATCCGCCACGAACGCTCATGACTTTGATTTCAAGACCGTGTCCAAATAAATCCGATGTTTCCTACATCTTCCCAATAGCTTTACACACTTGAACGACTCCAGGACAAAGAGCAGACGTCTGAAGGTGGAACCAAATGTTCCTGAAGTGCCACGAAAATATTTTGTCGTCACCTGCGATTACGTCTTGATTACAACTCAAGACCTTATTAGAACTTCTTCAGAACCTCTGAATAATTAATCAGAGAAGATCTGAAGCTTCATCCACTGATTGGTCAGATTGGACTGGAGCTGCGTCCAATAGCGTGCTGCAGGAATGAGTCGCCGTTTTAGCACTTCCTGTTCCCTCGTCCTCAAAGTCAATTGTTTTTTTGAATGTG
Organism: Cottoperca gobio; assembly: GCF_900634415.1. Classification (NCBI taxonomy): domain Eukaryota; kingdom Metazoa; phylum Chordata; class Actinopteri; order Perciformes; family Bovichtidae; genus Cottoperca; species Cottoperca gobio. Next base: position 24,786,284 of record NC_041368.1, on the reverse strand, counting down.
TTTTTGGTTAGAACCCTGAAATAAGGTTGGTGGTTAAGACAAAATTAAGAGATTTTAACATTTTGTTCTACAACAAAACGTGCCTTTATCTTAGTGGTGACGTTAAAGTGACCGTGCTGTAGTTTCTTTATAGCCTAACATTCAACATTTTATAAAAGTGCTGTTCATCAGTGAAGATTATCTTGCTGAACAAAACGTGTAAATATTAGAGCTGCAAAGATTTTAGTAGTCGCCAACAATTGTGACAGCCGATTAATCGGTTTGACTACGTTTTTAAGTCAAAGTTCTCCGTTTCCAGCTTCTTAAATTTGAACCCTTTCTCGTTTCTTTACTCGTCCATGATAGTAAACATAATATCTTAATACATTTGAGGACGTCATATTGGGGAACATTTTCCAAACAACTAATCTAGAAAATAATCGACAGATTAATTGAAGATGACTGTAATTGTTAGTCGCAGCCCTAATAAAGTGTTATAAACTTTTGTTTGCCACAGATCTTATTTTCTGCAATAATCCATTGTCTTTCTTTGGAGGGAACAAGGGCGATGCTAACTTCCGAGTCGGCCTACAAAATACGTCATCCCTGCAGCACTGTAGAGGCAGCCATCCAAGAAGCAGCAACATGAACTGTGTCTCATTCCTTCGATGTCCGCAGATCAAATCTACGAGGACTGTTCAACGTGTTCGTTCTCCCGGAAATGCAGCCGAGGAACGAGACATTTGTGTGCTTCGTTCTATTATCCTTGTATAACAATTACGTTTTATTCCTCTCCGTGACGGATCAGAATCACGTTGAGAAACAGGCGTTTGAATCCAGCCGTATGCCCGACAACACAACCAGTGTGTCCTCAGTTTCCTAAAAGTTTGTTTTCGTGATCTCACGATGATGCTGATGATGAATCGTTTTAGGTGGGGGGGTGGGGAGTTGAAGGCTGAAGGCTCACAGGACGAACCTCTTAGGCCTGTGAAGGGAGGAAGCAAGTATATCCTTCAGTCCAACGTGGACTGGGATTAATTAAAGAGATTTTGGGTTAAATATCCAACTAAACGATGGAAACAGATGGCGAGCCGATCAGAAACTTCAAGAAAGTTTTCTGTATGATGCTTCAACGCTGCAGAAAAATATCCAGGGATCCAAAACAGATATTTTCAACGACAATAAAGTCAGAAAACCAGGCGATCTTCATTTCCTGTGGTCGCAGGAAGAGGTGGGACTTACAGATGATTGGAACAGAAATAAGGTGCCATGAGGACTCGATGTTCCTTGAAGCTGCTGGTGGTCGGTCCGCACCCACAGTGACAGGGTCAAGACTAGGTGAGGAGGAGGGTGAGGTGGGTTTCAGTGTCCGGGGTGCTGGTGGGAGGTGAAGGGGGTGAAGGAGGGGGGAGGAGAGAGAGACAGAGGGCTGGACTGAGGACTGACGCCTCCTGCAGGAGGAGAGTCTGCTGCTGACTGAGAGACACTGAAGGGGGGAATACAAGAGGGAGAGGCGGGAAAAAGAAGCTTTACTCGTGATTTTTCATTCATAATTTTATACTAATATCAAAGATGATCTATAACTAAAGATGACGCATGTCAAGCAGTGCAAACGGTATGAAATGGTATATTTCTGTCTCTGTGGGCGCTGTCTAATGTATTTATCTCTTATTTTGCTAACATTAGATATTTACACAGCTAACAAGCATTATTATGAATATCAGTTAGTTTGGGCGGTCACAAACGTTAGCTTCAAATTTTGACACAGTTTAGCAAACGTTAGCGCTCTGTTCAGGACCGGCCCCTAGTCTCAGGACCGGCCCTAGTCTCAGGACCTGTCTCTAGTCTCAGGACCTGTCTCTAGTCTCAGGACCTGTCCTCTAGTCTCAGGACCGGCCCCTAGTCTCAGGACCGGCCCCTAGTCTCAGGACCTGTCTCTAGTCTCAGGACCTGTCTCTAGTCTCAGGACCTGTCTCTAGTCTCAGGACCGGTCTCTAGTCTCAGGACCGGCCCCTAGTCTCAGGACCTGTCTCTAGTCTCAGGACCGGCCCCTAGTCTCAGGACCGGCCCCTAGTCTCAGGACCTGTCTCTAGTCTCAGGACCGGCCCCTAGTCTCAGGACCGGCCCCTAGTCTCAGGACCTGTCTCTAGTCTCAGGACCGGCCCCTAGTCTCAGGACCGGCCCCTAGTCTCAGGACCGGCCCCTAGTCTCAGGACCTGTCTCTAGTCTCAGGACCTGTCTCTAGTCTCAGGACGGGCCCCTAGTCTCAGGACCGGCCTCTAGTCTCAGGACCGGCCCCTAGTCTCAGGACCGGTCTCTAGTCTCAGGACCGGCCCCTAGTCTCAGGACCGGCCTCTAGTCTCAGGACCGGCCCCTAGTCTCAGGACCTGTCTCTAGTCTCAGGACCGGCCCCTAGTCTCAGGACCGGCCCCTAGTCTCAGGACCTGTCTCTAGTCTCAGGACCGGCCCCTAGTCTCAGGACCGGCCCCTAGTCTCAGGACCTGGACCTGTCTCTAGTCTCAGGACCGGCCCCTAGTCTCAGGACCGGTCTCTAGTCTCAGGACCGGCCCCTAGTCTCAGGACCGGCTCCTAGTCTCAGGACCGGCCTCTAGTCTCAGGACCTGTCTCTAGTCTCAGGACCGGCCTCTAGTCTCAGGACCGGTCTCTAGTCTCAGGACCGGCCCCTAGTCTCAGGACCGGCTCCTAGTCTCAGGACCTGTCTCTAGTCTCAGGGCCGGCCTCTAGTCTCAGGACCTGTCTCTAGTCTCAGGACCGGCTCCTAGTCTCAGGACCTGTCTCTAGTCTCAGGACCGGCCTCTAGTCTCAGGACCTGCCCCTAGTCTCAGGACCTGTCTCTAGTCTCAGGACCGGCCTCTAGTCTCAGGACCTGCCCCTAGTCTCAGGACCGGCCCCTAGTCTCAGGACCGGCCCCTAGTCTCAGGACCGGCCCCTAGTCTCAGGACCGGTCTCTAGTCTCAGGACCGGCCCCTAGTCTCAGGACCGGCTCCTAGTCTCAGGACCTGTCTCTAGTCTCAGGACCGGCCTCTAGTCTCAGGACCGGCCTCTAGTCTCAGGACCTGCCCCTAGTCTCAGGACCGGCCCCTAGTCTCAGGACCGGCCCCTAGTCTCAGGACCGGTCTCTAGTCTCAGGACCGGCCCCTAGTCTCAGGACCGGCCCGTGGTCTGACTCTCAGTGCGCCGTCTCCTTTCTAACCCGTGTCTGCTAATATGTGTGTTCAATATGATCCTCACCTGACAGTGTAGCTGCTGCGGTGGGCGGGATCCGTTACACCAGCGACAAAAAGCTTTTTTGGGGGTCCGTCAGACTCCACCCCTCCTAAGAGACAATAGAGGTTCAGAAATGTATAAAAAAACCCTTTACATTTTAAGAGACGAGAAGCATGCAATGGGCCTTAATGTGTGTTTGGATCAAACGTGAAGCACATTTTTCACACGGTGCGATAACATACAAGGTCAATGCAAAGACGTGACATAAATTATGTGACTCAAAAGTTGCGCGAGAAATTAGCATGATGCTATGTCGCGATAGCCTATCACACACACAAGCACACACACACACACACTTACCTTTCCTCTTGAGTGGAGTTAGCGCTGGCCACCTCACTGTGGCACTGACTGCTGGTCTGTTGGAATGATCACGTATGTAAGTAAACTGAAGTTTCCACTCAAACAATAAAACCAAACAGTTTCCTGTTGGTGTTCGTTTACCTGAACCTCCTGGTGGGACTCGGGGAGGAGTTCGGTGTGACGCCGCTGTCCTGTGACGGGAACCACTGAAGAAACAAAATCAGAAAACAGTCTGAAACCTCTAATATGGATTTACTTACTATAAATCAGATGATCTGGATTTAATATAGAGCATTCAGAAACCTCCGATCTATTCAGTTTAAAGTTTCAGACTTTAACATTCAGGCTGGTGATCACCACGGACTTCACAATTAGATTCAATATTTATTGGATTATAGATATTTCAGTTACAATATTGCTTAGATATGAAAGCGATATAAGAAATAATGCTGTAAAGCATACTCTTTAATGTGGTACAGTATTGAACAAAGTAAGGTTTATATTAAGAATTGAGCCCTAAGCAGTTACATGAATAAATCAGGGCTCTTTTCAGACAAAGGACTCTTTAGCCCTACAATCAGTTCAGATTCATGATTTCAGCATCTTTTTGATCTTGATTTCAATTCAATAATCATAGAGCTGTAGTTAACCAGATCAATGTTGGAAAGAAATATTGTTGGTATCTCCGTGGAGACAAGCCCCTCCTCTTGAATTCCGCGTCTCAAGGCGTACATTTAACTAGACATTGGTGTGAACCCGGCCTTTAGAGGTCAGGGAGCGTCTCAGGTGTCAACAACGTGTATTAAAGTGTAACAATCACAGTTTGCGGTTTTTCAAAATCCTCGTTGACTTACGAAGCATTTTAGCGTCTTTTAACTCGTTGTTTTGGTTTACTGCCCTCCAGTCTCTGTGCTCTAATCGTGTGGTTTTCAAGGAGCAAGATATTCTTTTATTATAAAAAATTTGACCCGGCTTCTAATTGAGACCTGCGTTTATTTGTCAAAGTGTAGCCACACCTGCAGAGTAACAGGGACTCTGCGTCTAATTGAAGTTTTACGGTATGTATATAAGAAAAGAAAGTGGAAATGCTCACCACTGATGCGTGGTCGTGCCACTGACTGACTGGAGCTGGGATCAGACTGGACGCACTGGGAGAGAAAGAGGGGTAAAGCTTAGATACAGTTTTAAACTTTAAACGTTAAAGAGCTGAGCAGTGTTGTGTCTGAACCTTCGTCTGTGCAGACTTCCTCTGAGCGTCATCTCCATGTTCTCCTCCTGCAGTGAACACAAACAGCTGGTATTACCTCCCTGTTGACCTTTGACCCCATGTCTTCAAATTACACTCCTTCAATAAATATCCAAATATCACTTAAACATTTAAGACGTTTCAATTTTTATTAAAAAGACTAAAATAGTTCAAAGCAAAGAGAAACACTATGATATGGAATGCTATTTAAGTCAATGAAAAAATTAAAAGTGCTATGAAATAAATAATGAGACAATAAATATATAAATAAATGTAAATATAAATCAGTCACTATATTTCAATAAATAAATTATATTTATTTCAAGGGACTTTTCTTTTATAATTCAATTCATTCATAATCCTATCCGTCCTTTAAAATACATCCTTATTGTCATATATTATATTAGTTATTATTATGGTATGTTGAAACCGCGATCGTTTCTGAGAGGGTACTTTGAAAATCTCTTCTTTAAGTCTCTTCTTTTTTTAAAGTTATATTTTTGGGCTTTTCATGCCTTTATGATGAGAAGTGCAGATTGTGAAAGGGGGAGAGAGAGGAGGGGAACGACATACAGCAAACGCCACAGGTCGGACTCGAACCAGTGGCCGAGGACTCAGCCTTTGTATATGAGACGCCTGTGCTACCGGGACGCCCGAAAATCTCTTCTTAAATAAATGAATGCAGAGGCGAGAAGTTTGTGCGCAAATGGAGAGATGAAAAAGAGCAGAAGAAGAAGTGTGAACTCCTCACCTGCCTCTTGTGGTCAAGTCTGTCTCCGGTCAGAGAGAAAGGAGAGAGGGGGACGAGCTGGAGGAAGAGAGGTAAGGTGTTGATGAGAGCGCTGAGACAGAACTTTAATATCATATATAACATATCATCATTATTACACTAACACTGACCTGTGAAGGGCAGCTGGGGTTGATGGACACGCTGCTGCGTCTGTACCGAGCCGAGGACACTGGACTGAAGACTGTCATCCCGTCACTGACACACACAATAACATGTTTATATTAATATAGACGGACACTTAGAATATGTACAGAAAGAGACATTTATACAACACATTCCAACAACAAGGCAATTCAAATATAATCTATAACCCTGCACATCGTTAAAGTCACACTATACCTTATTGCATTTAAAAATAAATAAAACTTTGCACACTTGTCTAATGCTTAAAGTATGTTTATCCCATGTTTAAGTTTTAGTTGTAGTAGTATATTAAAGTGTATTCTAACTTATTCTTTGTATTTTATATTGTGATACGGTATACAATACAATATTATTGCAATTTTAAATCATTTGCAATATGCAAGTACGGTGATAAGATGTAATTGCGATATATTGCGATTTATGCAGTTTGTCAATATTTGTGTGTCCGGTAAAACTTTTTTTTATGAAAAGTAAATAACAATAAAATATATTCCAAATTAAAGAGATGCTCTTATGCATTAAGAGCATGTCTTACGTAATATTTAATTATATATATGGCTCTCTGTAAACAAGGCAAAATATAAATGTCATGCTTTTTTAATGGGGTTTGGTGCACTTGTGGGAACAGTACCACTGACCTGACACTGGTGATCATGGGGGCGCTGTTCGATCTGCGGAGTGCCCCGCCTCCTGCCCCGCCAGCTGCGCCTGCGCACTGGTCCACTTCCATCCGTTCCATACCTTAGTCCGCAGGCCCGGCGGTGGCGGAGCCAACTGCCGGCCTCTCACCTCTCGAAGCCGGCGTCGGGCTCTACTCAAGCCCGGTGGAAGCCCGACCCGCAGGCCTCACGAGCAGTAAACCCAGAGCCGCCGAGTCAGCGGGCTGAACACCGAAGCTGTCTCCTCTCTACCACATGTCCCTCCTTAAAAACACCTTAACCGTGTAAGACTGCGGGTCAGACCGACATTTATAACCCGCAGCTACGCTTCACTTGCTGCCGTCTCCAACGCTAATTTTATCGCTGCGGAAAAGTGAGACAAAACCCCGCGAAAAGCACTCGACAAAGTTTCATAAAGACATGTAGTTAAAACTCACCGGCTGTCCCGGAGCTACCGGGAAACTTTGTGTCCGCACAGGTGACGTGACTTTTGGGATTAGCTGTTGAGCTAACTTGTAAAAAAAAACCTCCAGGCAGAGATCAGAAAACCGCTAAGCAGCTGCCCGAGACACTCAACCCGGGCTGGGCGCACAGTCCTCGGGGAGAGTCGGTCACAGAGTCCCCCCGAAAAACACCGAGCAGACCTGCAGAAAAAGCCCCGTAAACACGCAAAATGAACACTTTGAAAGATTTGAACAACATAGTCCTTGACCAAATAGAGGTAGTTCACCAAGTGTGGAAACAGCGCCGCCCTCCGGTCACATGAAGAACTGCAGCACATGAGACAACACGAGAAGAGTGAGAACGTTAACGTTAGTAAACACTTTATAATAAACATCATCAATACATAGTAAATGTATAGTAGTTAATAGTTATTTTACTGGTAACAAATATAATATCTTTTAGTAATGTTATATTTTATGTTATTTTATCTTTTTTATTTTTATATATATGAAATGATTATTTTATAAATGATATATGTTTATATTTGTATATAATATTTATACTATATGAGGTATGTGTTAATGATTACCAAATGATTTGTGAAGCATCTATAAACATTACATGGATGATGCATCCGGGGCATCATCCCCGGAGTGTCTGTGTCTCATGTGGCAGGTTGCCACTGATAAAGTTTACGTCAGGATCATGAATCGTGGCTGCGCCTGCTGCTCTGGTCCTGCTGGACACCGGGAAGCCTTTTTGACATTTTCCTGGATTCATCCAAACTTTCTCTTTTTCAACACAACATCATTTCTGTCAAATGTTGTATTTGTACTATGTTGTTTATCCTGTACACACGACATCTATTGCACGTCTGTCCGTCCTGGGAGACTTATAATATAATAATTATAAAATACTTATAATTATAAGGACAGAGGGTATAAGGACAGAGGGTGTAAGGACAGAGGGTCTAAGGACAGAGGGTATAAGGACAGAAGGTCTAAGGACAGAAGGTCTAAGGACAGAGGGTCTAAAGACAGAGGGTCTAATGACAGAGGGTCTGAGGACAGAGGGTCTAAAGACAGAGGGTCTAATGACAGAGGGTCTAAGAACAGAGGGTCTAATGACAGAAGGTCTAAGAACAGAGGGTCTAATGACAGAGGGTGTAAGGACAGAGGGTCTGAGGACAGAGGGTCTAAGGACAGAGGGTCTGAGGACAGAGGGTGTAAGGACAGAGGGTCTAAGGACAGAGGGTCTGAGGACAGAGGACGTAAGGACAGAGGGTCTAAGGACAGAGGGTATAAGGACAGAAGGTCTAAGGACAGAGGGTGTAAGGACAGAGGGTCAAAAGACAGATGGTCTAATGACAGAGGGTCTGAGGACAGAGGGTCTAAGGACAGAGGGTCTAAGGACAGAGGGTCTAATGACAGAGGGTCTAAGGACAGAGGGTCTAAGAACAGAGGGTCTAAGGACAGAGGGTCTGAGGACAGAGGGTGTAAGGACAGAGGGTCTAATGACAGAGGGTCTAAGGACAGAGGGTCTGAGGAAAGAGGGTGTAAGGACAGAGGGTCTAATGACAGAGGGTCTAAGGACAGAGGGTCTAATGACAGAGGGTCTAAGAACAGAGGGTGTAAGGACAGAGGGTCTAAAGACAGAGGGTCTGAGGACAGAGGGTCTAAGGACAGAGGGTCTGAGGACAGAGGGTCTGAGGACAGAGGGTGTAAGGACAGAGGGTCTAATGACAGAGGGTCTAAGGACAGAGAGTCTAATGACAGAGGGTCTAAGAACAGAGGGTCTAAGGACAGATGGTGTAAGGACAGAGGGTTTAAGGACAGAGGGTCTGAGGACAGAATGTCTAAGGACAGAGGGTTTAAGGACAGAGGGTTTAAGGACAGAGGGTCTAAGGACAGAGGGTCTGAGGACAGAATGTCTAATGACAGAGGGTCTAAGGACAGAGGGTTTAAGGACAGAGGGTCTAAGGACAGAGGGTCTGAGGACAGAGGGTCTGAGGACAGAGGGTCTAAGGACAGAGGGTTTAAGGACAGAGGGTCTAGGAGGGTCTAAGGACAGAGGGTCTAAGGACAGAGGGTTTAAGGACAGAGGGTCTGAGGACAGAATGTCTAATGACAGAGGGTCTAAGGACAGAGGGTTTAAGGACAGAGGGTCTAAGGACAGAGGGTCTAAGGACAGAGGGTCTGAGGACAGAATGTCTAATGACAGAGGGTCTAAGGACAGAGGGTTTAAGGACAGAGGGTCTAAGGACAGAGGGTCTGAGTACAGAATGTCTAAGGACAGAGGGTCTAAGGACAGAGGGTTTAAGGACAGAGGGTGTAAGTACAGAGGGTCTAAGGACAGAGGGTCTAAGGACAGAGGGTCTGAGGACAGAATGTCTAATGACAGAGGGTCTAAGGACAGAGGGTTTAAGGACAGAGGGTCTGAGGACAGAGGGTGTAAGGACAGAGGGTCTAATGACAGAGGGTCTAATGACAGAGGGTCTAAGGACAGAGGGTGTAAGGACAGAGGGTCTAAGGACAGAGGGTCTAAGGACAGAGGGTTTAAGGACAGAGGGTCTAAGGACAGAATGTCTAATGACAGAGGGTCTAAGGACAGAGGGTTTAAGGACAGAGGGTCTAAAGACAGAGGGTCTAAGGACAGAGGGTGTAAGGACAGAGGGTCTAAGGACAGAGGGTCTAAGGACAGAGGGTGTAAGGACAGAGGGTCTAAGGACAGAGGGTCTAAGGACAAAGGGTCTGAGGACAGAATGTCTAAGGACAGAGGGTTTAAGGACAGAGGGTGTAAGGACAGAGGGTCTAAGGACAGAGGGTCTAAGGACAGAGGGTCTGAGGACAGAATGTCTAAGGACAGAGGGTCTGAGGACAGAATGTCTAAGGACAGAGGGTTTGACAGAGGGTTTAAGGACAGAGGGTGTAAGGACAGAGGGTCTAAGGACAGAGGGTCTAAGGACAGAGGGTCTAAGGACAGAGGGTCTGAGGACAGAATGTCTAATGACAGAGGGTCTAAGGACAGAGGGTTTAAGGACAGAGGGTCTAAGGACAGAGGGTCTAAGGACAGAGGGTCTGAGGACAGAATGTCTAATGACAGAGGGTCTAAGGACAGAGGGTTTAAGGGCAGAGGGTTTAAGGACAGAGGGTCTAAGGACAGAGGGTGTAAGGACAGAGGGTCTAAGGACAGAGGGTCTGAGGACAGAATGTCTAATGACAGAGGGTCTAAGGACAGAGAGTTTAAGGACAGAGGGTTTAAGGACAGAGGGTCTAAGGACAGAGGGTCTAAGGACAGAGGGTGTAAGGACAGAGGGTCTGAGGACAGAATGTCTAAGGACAGAGGGTCTGAGGACAGAATGTCTAAGGACAGAGGGTTTAAGGACAGAGGGTTTAAGGACAGAGGGTGTAAGGACAGAGGGTCTAAGGACAGAGGGTCTAAGGACAGAGGGTGTAAGGACAGAGGGTCTGAGGACAGAGGGTGTAAGGACAGAGGGTGTAAGGACAGAGGGTCTAAGGACAGAGGGTTTAAGGACAGAGGGTCTGAGGACAGAATGTCTAATGACAGAGGGTCTAAGGACAGAGGGTCTAAGGACAGAGGGTCTAAGGACAGAGGGTTTAAGGACAGAGGGTCTGAGGACAGAATGTCTAAGGACAGAGGGTTTAAGGACAGAGGGTTTAAGGACAGAGGGTGTAAGGACAGAGGGTCTAAGGACAGAGGGTCTAAGGACAGAGGGTTTAAGGACAGAGGGTCTGAGGACAGAATGTCTAATGACAGAGGGTTTAAGGACAGAGGGTCTAAGGACAGAGGGTCTAAGGACAGAGGGTGTAAGGACAGAGGGTCTAAGGACAGAGGGTCTAAGGACAGAGGGTCTGAGGACAGAATGTCTAAGGACAGAGGGTCTAAGGACAGAGGGTTTAAGGACAGAGGGTGTAAGGACAGAGGGTCTAAGGACAGAGGGTCTAAGGACAGAGGGTTTAAGGACAGAGGGTCTGAGGACAGAATGTCTAATGACAGAGGGTCTAAGGACAGAGGGTTTAAGGACAGAGGGTCTAAGGACAGAGGGTCTAAGGACAGAGGGTCTGAGGACAGAATGTCTAATGACAGAGGGTCTAAGGACAGAGGGTTTAAGGACAGAGGGTCTAAGGACAGAGGGTCTGAGGACAGAATGTCTAAGGACAGAGGGTCTAAGGACAGAGGGTTTAAGGACAGAGGGTGTAAGTACAGAGGGTCTAAGGACAGAGGGTCTAAGGACAGAGGGTCTGAGGACAGAATGTCTAATGACAGAGGGTCTAAGGACAGAGGGTTTAAGGACAGAGGGTCTGAGGACAGAGGGTGTAAGGACAGAGGGTCTAATGACAGAGGGTCTAATGACAGAGGGTCTAAGGACAGAGGGTCTAAGGACAGAGGGTTTAAGGACAGAGGGTCTGAGGACAGAATGTCTAATGACAGAGGGTCTAAGGACAGAGGGTTTAAGGACAGAGGGTCTAAAGACAGAGGGTCTAAGGACAGAGGGTGTAAGGACAGAGGGTCTAAGGACAGAGGGTCTAAGGACAGAGGGTGTAAGGACAGAGGGTCTAAGGACAGAGGGTCTAAGGACAAAGGGTCTGAGGACAGAATGTCTAAGGACAGAGGGTTTAAGGACAGAGGGTGTAAGGACAGAGGGTCTAAGGACAGAGGGTCTAAGGACAGAGGGTCTGAGGACAGAATGTCTAAGGACAGAGGGTCTGAGAACAGAATGTCTAAGGACAGAGGGTTTGACAGAGGGTTTAAGGACAGAGGGTGTAAGGACAGAGGGTCTAAGGACAGAGGGTCTAAGGACAGAGGGTCTAAGGACAGAGGGTCTGAGGACAGAATGTCTAATGACAGAGGGTCTAAGGACAGAGGGTTTAAGGACAGAGGGTTTAAGGACAGAGGGTCTAAGGACAGAGGGTGTAAGGACAGAGGGTCTAAGGACAGAGGGTCTGAGGACAGAATGTCTAATGACAGAGGGTCTAAGGACAGAGAGTTTAAGGACAGAGGGTTTAAGGACAGAGGGTCTAAGGACAGAGGGTCTAAGGACAGAGGGTGTAAGGACAGAGGGTCTGAGGACAGAATGTCTAAGGACAGAGGGTCTGAGGACAGAATGTCTAAGGACAGAGGGTTTAAGGACAGAGGGTTTAAGGACAGAGGGTGTAAGGACAGAGGGTCTAAGGACAGAGGGTCTAAGGACAGAGGGTGTAAGGACAGAGGGTCTGAGGACAGAGGGTGTAAGGACAGAGGGTGTAAGGACAGAGGGTCTAAGGACAGAGGGTGTAAGGACAGAGGGTGTAAGGACAGAGGGTCTGAGGACAGAGGGTGTAAGGACAGAGGATCTAAGGACAGAGGGTGTAAGGACAGAGGGTGTAAGGACAGAGGGTCTAAGGACAGAGGGTGTAAGGACAGAGGGTGTCGCATCCTGTACAGTCTGTAAACACTGAGACAAATGTATAATTTGTGATATTGGGCTGTATAAATACATTTTATTTTATTTGATGGAGCAGAAACTAATTATTACCATGACAAAGTATTAAATATGTCTACATGATGTTTATTGATGCTTTGCAAAGTCTTTATTAAGCAGCTATTATAATGACCAGTTGAAACTTTATAATGACTATATCTAAATAATGTTTATTTCCAGATTTCTTAAAGGTTTACACATAATTTGGTAATCATCAACACATACTTAATATTATATATGAAAGCTTTTAATGTGTGCAACAATAAACTGTTAAAATAACACAGCTAGTTATCTTGTTAATATTTGGGAATCAATTAAACGATTGACAGAAAAACGTATTTGCAACAATTTTGATGATTTAAATTTATAATGTAAAAAGTACAAACATTAAAAATAAATAATTGTTATGTTTTGTAAGTAAAATGTTTTTAGATTTCTTTACTTTTCATAGTTCAAGTACATTTTCCTGATTTATACTTTTACTTAACTCAAAGTAGAACACACCTTCAGTTATTATAGGAATGTTATTATGGGATATTATAGGAATGTTATTATGGGATATTATAGGAATGTTATTATGGGATATTATAGGAATGTTATTATGGGATATTATAGGAATGACAGTAAACCGTCTGCTGTTCTCCCAGAATCCCTAAATGCTCCATCTGCTTTGAGTCGTCATCTCCAAAAAATGGTGAAACCGGACACCGGGGGGCTCGGCCTTTAACCCCTCCCGCACAGACTCCCCAAAGCATGAGCAGACTGAGCGTCCTGTTGTTAGCAGCTGGCACTTCATCTGATGCGTGTTGTTGTGTTATACATGATGGTAGTCATGGATCCTGTTGGAAATGTTCCCCATCAACACATACAACACATAAAACACATAAAATACATAAAACACATAAAATACGAGAACTTGAAAATACGTATTTAAATTCTAAGTCATATTTTGAGATAGTTTGTTATTGAAACGACTGACAGGATATTTCCTCTTCATCACAATATTCTTTCTCTTGTTATTATGATATTTTACTGGCGCTCCAGGTCTTCCATACCGGGCTCCAGGTCTTCCATACCGGGCTCCAGGTCTTCCATACCGGGCTCCAGGTCTTCCATACCGGGCTCCAGGTCTTCCATACCGGGCTCCTGGTCTTCCATACCGGGCTCCAGGTCTTCCATACCGGGCTCCTGGTCTTCCATACCGGGCTCCAGGTCTTCCATACCGGGCTCCAGAGACTCGGTGCTGCTTTAACCGTTTTAAAGCTCCGTCACTCGGCCGGAGCCAAGAGGTTAAAGTGGGAAGAGCGGAAGGAGGAAGAGGAGGAGGAGGAAGAGGAAGGTCCTGCCTCCCTTCAGACGCAGTTAAACTACTTTTAATCCACTTTAACAAACTTTTCCTTTAGTGTTTCAATAAAACGTCCGTATATATTTTCGCGCCGCGGTCAGCGCCACACAGCGAGGCCGGCGGGCAGCAGCGGCCCGCGGGGAGACAGAGAGCGGCATGTCGGAGGGATCCGGGCCGTCTGGATGTGACTGGTAGGTGGGTCAAACCCTCCGAGGGCTCCCCGCTCCTGGTAAACAACTCCGGGCAGGAACACACCGTCTTCTCCGGGGACACTTCAAACTGCTTTACTCCAGATTCAATGATGTTTGTCAAACTTTAGAGCAGTGTGTGAACACCACAGAGAAACTAAGACCTGCAACCAGATCGTTTTTGCATTTTTTGCTTTCAAAGTGATTTAAATGATTAATTATTTAATGGAAGCTCCTCTGATGTCCTTAGGGAATAAACATGTCCAATTAAAAACATAACAATAACCATAACAATATTATAAATTCATCAGGACTTCAGTCCTGATTATAATTACAAATATTCATTAATTTAAATAATTTTAAATGTTTGTTTATATAATGTCACTGTTGTGTTTTGTGAACAAACAATATTCCAATTATTTTCTGTAAACTAAATGCACTTTGTTACACACTTTACTGCACACTTTACTACACACTTTGTTACACACTTTACTGCACACTTTACTACACACTTTACTACACACTTTGTTACACACTTTACTGCACACTTTACTACACACTTTGTTACACACTTTACTGCACACTTTACTACACACTTTACTACACACTTTGTTACACACTTTACTACACACTTTACTACACACTTTACTACACACTGTACTACACACTTTACTACACACTTTACTGCACACTTTACTACACACTTTACTACACACTTTGTTACACACTTTACTGCACACTTTACTACACACTTTACTACACACTTTGTTACACACTTTACTACACACTTTACTACACACTTTACTACACACTTTACTACACACTGTACTACACACTTTACTACACACTGTACTACACACTTTGTTACACACTTTACTACACACTTTACTGCACACTTTGTTACACACTTTACTGCACACTTTACTACACACTTTACTACACACTTTGTTACACACTTTACTACACACTTTACTGCACACTTTGTTACACACTTTACTACACACTTTACTACACACTTTGTTACACACTTTACTACACACTTTACTACACACTTTACACACTTTACTGCACACTTTACTACACACTTTACTACACACGTTACTGCACACTTTACTGCACACTTTACTACACACGTTGCTACACACGTTGCTACACACTGTACTACACACGTTGCTACACACTTTGCTACACACGTTGCTACACACGTTGCTACACACTTTGCTACACACGTTGCTACACACTTTGCTACACACTTTGCTACACACTTTGCTACACACGTTGCTACACACTTTGCTACACACTGTACTACACACTGTACTACACACGTTGCTACACACGTTGCTACACACTGTACTACACACGTTGCTACACACTTTGCTACACACGTTGCTACACACTTTGCTACACACGTTGCTACACACTGCGCTACACACGTTGCTACACACGTTGCTACACACTTTGCTACACACTGTGCTACACACTTTGCTACACACTTTGCTACACACTGTACTACACACGTTGCTACACACTTTGCTACACACGTTGCTACACACTTTGCTACACACTTTGCTACACACTTTGTTACACACTTTACTGCACACTTTACTACACACTTTACTACACACTTTACTGCACACTTTACTGCACACTTTACTACACACTTTGTTACACACTTTACTACACACTGTACTACACACTTTGTTACACACTTTACTACACACTGTACTACACACTTTGCTACACACTTTGCTACACACTTTGCTACACACTGTACTACACACTGTACTACACACGTTGCTACACACGTTGCTACACACTGTACTACACACGTTGCTACACACTTTGCTACACACGTTGCTACACACTTTGCTACACACTTTGCTACACACTTTGCTACACACGTTGCTATACACTTTGCTACACACTGTACTACACACTGTACTACACACGTTGCTACACACGTTGCTACACACTGTACTACACACGTTGCTACACACTTTGCTACACACGTTGCTACACACTTTGCTACACACGTTGCTACACACTGCGCTACACACGTTGCTACACACGTTGCTACACACTTTGCTACACACTGTGCTACACACTTTGCTACACACTTTGCTACACACTGTACTACACACGTTGCTACACACTTTGCTACACACGTTGCTACACACTTTGCTACACACTTTGCTACACACTTTGTTACACACTTTACTGCACACTTTACTACACACTTTACTACACACTTTACTGCACACTTTACTGCACACTTTACTACACACTTTGTTACACACTTTACTACACACTGTACTACACACTTTGTTACACACTTTACTACACACTGTACTACACACTTTGCTACACACTTTGCTACACACTGTACTACACACTTTACTGCACACTTTACTACACACTTTACTACACACTTTGTTACACACGTTGCTACACACGTTGCTACACACTTACTACACACTGTGCTACACACTTTGCTACACACTTTGCTACACACTTTGCTACACACTGTACTACACACGTTGCTACACACTTTGCTACACACGTTGCTACACACTTTGCTACACACGTTGCTACACACTTTGCTACACACTGTACTACACACGTTGCTACACACGTTGCTACACACTTTGCTACACACTTTGCTACACACGTTGCTACACACTTTGCTACACACTTTGCTACACACTGTGCTACACACTTTGCTACACACGTTGCTACACACTTTGCTACACACGTTGCTACACACTTTGCTACACACTTTGCTACACACTTTGCTACACACGTTGCTACACACTTTGCTACACACGTTGCTACACACTGTACTACACACGTTGCTACACACGTTGCTACACACGTTGCTACACACTGTACTACACACGTTGCTACACACTTTGCTACACACTTTGCTACACACGTTGCTACACACTTTGCTACACACTTTGCTACACACGTTGCTACACACGTTGCTACACACTGTACTACACACTTTGCTACACACGTTGCTACACACTTTGCTACACACTTTGCTACACACTGTGCTACACACTTTGCTACACACGTTGCTACACACTTTGCTACACACTTTGCTACACACTGTACTACACACGTTGCTACACACGTTGCTACACACTGTGCTACACACTGTGCTACACACTGTGCTACACACGTTGCTACACACTGTGCTACACACTTTGCTACACACTGTACTACACACTTTGCTACACACGTTGCTACACACGTTGCTACACACTTTGCTACACACGTTGCTACACACTGTACTACACACGTTGCTACACACGTTGCTACACACTTTGCTACACACTTTGCTACACACTTTGCTACACACTGTGCTACACACTTTGCTACACACGTTGCTACACACTGTGCTACACACGTTGCTACACACTGTGCTACACACTTTGCTACACACTTTGCTACACACGTTGCTACACACTGTGCTACACACGTTGCTACACACTGTACTACACACTTTGCTACACACTGTACTACACACGTTGCTACACACGTTGCTACACACGTTGCTACACACTTTGCTACACACGTTGCTACACACTTTGCTACACACGTTGCTACACACTGTACTACACACGTTGCTACACACGTTGCTACACACTGTACTACACACGTTGCTACACACTTTGCTACACACGTTGCTACACACTTTGCTACACACTTTGCTACACACTTTGCTACACACGTTGCTACACACGTTGCTACACACTTTGCTACACACGTTGCTACACACTGTACTACACACGTTGCTACACACGTTGCTACACACGTTGCTACACACTGTACTACACACGTTGCTACACACGTTGCTACACACTGTACTACACACGTTGCTACACACTTTGCTACACGCTTTGCTACACACGTTGCTACACACGTTGCTACACACTTTGCTACACACTTTGCTACACACGTTGCTACACACTTTGCTACACACGTTGCTACACACATTGCTACACACTGTACTACACACGTTGCTACACACGTTGCTACACACTGTACTACACACGTTGCTACACACTTTGCTACACACGTTGCTACACACGTTGCTACACACGTTGCTACACACTGTACTACACACGTTGCTACACACGTTGCTACACACTGTACTACACACGTTGCTACACACGTTGCTACACACTTTGCTACACACGTTGCTACACACTTTGCTACACACTTTGCTACACACTTTGCTACACACTTTGCTACACACTTTGCTACACACTTTGCTACCACTTGCTACACTTTGCTACACACTTTGTTACACACTTTGCTACACACTTTGCTACACACTGTGCTACACACTTTGCTACACACGTTGCTACACACGTTGCTACACACTTTGCTACACACTGTACTACACACGTTGCTACACACTTTGCTACACACTTTGCTACACACTGTACTACACACGTTGCTACACATGTTGCTACACACTGTACTACACACGTTGCTACACACTTTGCTACACACGTTGCTACACACGTTGCTACACACTGTACTACACACGTTGCTACACACTTTGCTACACACGTTGCTACACACGTTGCTACACACTTTGCTACACACTTTGCTACACACTTTGCTACACACTGTACTACACACGTTGCTACACACGTTGCTACACACTTTGCTACACACTTTGCTACACACTTTGCTACACACTGTACTACACACGTTGCTACACACGTTGCTACACACTGTACTACACACGTTGCTACACACTTTGCTACACACGTTGCTACACACGTTGCTACACACTTTGCTACACACTTTGCTACACACGTTGCTACACACATTGCTACACACTTTGCTACACACTGTGCTACACACTTTGCTACACACGTTGCTACACACGTTGCTACACACGTTGCTACACACTGTGCTACACACGTTGCTACACACGTTGCTACACACTGTGCTACACACGTTGCTACACACTGTACTACACACTTTGCTACACACTTTGCTACACACTTTGCTACACACGTTGCTACACACGTTGCTACACACTGTACTACACACTTTGCTACACACTGTACTACACACGTTGCTACACACGTTGCTACACACTTTGCTACACACGTTGCTACACACTGTACTACACACGTTGCTACACACGTTGCTACACACTGTACTACACACGTTGCTACACACTTTGCTACACACGTTGCTACACACTTTGCTACACACTTTGCTACACACGTTGCTACACACTTTGCTACACACTTTGCTACACACGTTGCGACACACGTTGCTACACACTTTGCTACACACGTTGCTACACACTGTACTACACACGTTGCTACACACGTTGCTACACACTGTACTACACACGTTGCTACACACTTTGCTACACACTTTGCTACACACGTTGCTACACACTTTGCTACACACTTTGCTACACACTTTGCTACACACGTTGCTACACACGTTGCTACACACTGTACTACACACTTTGCTACACACGTTGCTACACACTTTGCTACACACTTTGCTACACACTGTGCTACACACTTTGCTACACACGTTGCTACACACTTTGCTACACACTTTGCTACACACTGTACTACACACGTTGCTACACACGTTGCTACACACTGTGCTACACACGTTGCTACACACTGTGCTACACACTTTGCTACACACTGTGCTACACACTTTGCTACACACGTTGCTACACACTGTGCTACACACTGTGCTACACACGTTGCTACACACTGTGCTACACACTTTGCTACACACTGTACTACACACTTTGCTACACACGTTGCTACACACGTTGCTACACACTTTGCTACACACGTTGCTACACACTGTACTACACACGTTGCTACACACGTTGCTACACACTTTGCTACACACTTTGCTACACACTTTGCTACACACTGTACTACACACTTTGCTACACACGTTGCTACACACTGTACTACACACGTTGCTACACACTTTGCTACACACGTTGCTACACACGTTGCTACACACGTTGCTACACACTTTGCTACACACTGTGCTACACACGTTGCTACACACGTTGCTACACACTTTGCTACACACGTTGTACACACTGTGCTACACACTTTGCTACACACGTTGCTACACACTGTGCTACACACGTTGCTACACACTGTACTACACACTTTGCTACACACTTTGCTACACACGTTGCTACACACTGTGCTACACACGTTGCTACACACTGTGCTACACACTTTGCTACACACTGTACTACACACGTTGCTACACACGTTGCTACACACTTTGCTACACACGTTGCTACACACTTTGCTACACACGTTGCTACACACTGTACTACACACGTTGCTACACACGTTGCTACACACTGTACTACACACGTTGCTACACACGTTGCTACACACGTTGCTACACACTTTGCTACACACTTTGCTACACACTTTGCTACACACGTTGCTACACACGTTGCTACACACTTTGCTACACACGTTGCTACACACTGTACTACACACGTTGCTACACACGTTGCTACACACGTTGCTACACACTGTACTACACACGTTGCTACACACTTTGCTACACACTTTGCTACACACGTTGCTACACACGTTGCTACACACTTTGCTACACACGTTGCTACACACGTTGCTACACACGTTGCTACACACGTTGCTACACACGTTGCTACACACTGTACTACACACGTTGCTACACACGTTGCTACACACGTTGCTACACACGTTGCTACACACTGTATTACACACGTTGCTACACACGTTGCTACACACTGTACTACACACGTTGCTACACACGTTGCTACACACTTTGCTACACACGTTGCTACACACGTTGCTACACACGTTGCTACACACGTTGCTACACACTGTACTACACACGTTGCTACACACGTTGCTACACACTGTACTACACACGTTGCTACACACTTTGCTACACACGTTGCTACACACTTTGCTACACATTAATAATTAGTTTCGTGTTGATGTAATTTAATGAAGCATTATTTCTCAGACGTTTTTTTATTTATGAGTATTTAATACTTTGCGTTTATATATTATATATATTTGTATAAATATAGTTTGAGCCGTGAGGCTGTTTTAAATTAAGTTAAATCTTTGGATGGTTTTTAATTTTTAATAATTTTATGCTTTTTCTGACATGAAATATCACTTACAAGATTAATTATCAAAATAGTTGTTGATTAATTGTTGCAGCTAAATGTATGTTTACTGAAAGTACTTTAGAAAACTTTAGATTATTAAAACTTGTTTGTTTGCAGAGAGGAGGATGGAGGGAGAGAAGGAGGAGGAGGAGGAGGAGGAGGAGGAGCTTCATCACATCGCAGCGGCGGCGGCGTCCTCTGTGGACTACCAGGGCCTTCCCATCATGCACTGGGAGGACCTGAGCCAGCGGATCGCTGAGTTGGAGCAACAGGAGCAGGAGAGGAGGGAAAGGTCAAAGGTCAGCCACAAAAGTATTGTGTTTCAGGGTTTAAGTCTCTGTTAGTTATATTTCTCAAAAAACTACATTTCCCATAATGCTCAGTGTCCTTCAGTGTTAATTGAAAAAGAAACGAGCGGCCTTCATGCAGACTTTTACATTTTCATTGGTATGAATCTCCCGCTCTGAATCGCTCTGACTGGCTTCTTCATGGTAACAACGGCCGCCGAGGCTCATGGGTATTGTAGTTTTTAGAGCTGTTTGCCAAACTTAGGGGAAGAAACGTATTTATCCCTGAATGAGCTCGTGCTTTCTGTTCAGCCTGAGAACGTGTTGCAGAGGCAGGTGGAGGTGAACACGCTGAGATGCACCTGCTCGTTTACATTTACAGAAAACCTTTAGTTTTGTGTTTCAGTTAAAGTTATTTCATGGAACAACTGTAGAGGAAATACAAATGTAAAAACAACATATTTAATGAGACGGATGAAGTTTTTAATTTGTTTGGTTTTATTCAGATTAAATTCTTCTGCTTTTGTGAAAACTGAAAATTCATGTTTGAAATGAAGATTATTGATAAAATATTAAAATAAAAAGGACTTGATAAATATTCTCTTCTTCCTTTTTGTACATTAAATACTAAATTATTTTAGTTTTCTGTATTTATTATTAAAATGTTTTATTACATGTTTGAAATAGAAACTAATATAAAGTTTCTGGTTTGTCAGAATATGAATAGTTGAAATGATCTTGTGTTTCTGCAGCGGGGGGCGGGGGGGCGGCTGGAGGACAGTGAGGGGGGGGTGTGGAGAGACGTGTGGGAGGAGGACGAGGACGACTTCAGGAAGTGTCGCGTCGCCGTCGTCACGTCACGGTAACGCTGGCACTTTTATTAAAGTTTCATTCACAACTTATACTTTGTGATTCTGTCCGAGTTTTATTTCTGCAAACATTTCAAACGTTTTCTTTATAAACTAAACAATTAAATCATGAATCGATAAAATAATCCAGCTGACCAAAGATATTCTGTTTTAATTTTAGTGTAATTATAACAATATTCCACTTTATTCATAATAATTATAATATAATAAATACTCCAAACCAGTAGCATCTTATTATTATTAATATAAATATTATTAATATAAATATTAACATTAACATTATTATTATTATTAATAATAATAATAATAATAATAATAATAATAATAATAATAATAAGATGCTACTGGTTTGGAGTATTTATTATTATTTTATTATTATTATTATTATTATTATTATTAATAATACATCTTATTATTGTTAATTATAATAATATTATTATTAATTCAATTAAAAACACAAAAGTAAACACTCCAAACCAGAAGCATCTTTTTATTAATAATACAAATCACAATAATAATATTTTAAGAATTACTCTAAATCAATAGTATCTTCAATAATAATGTTAATTATAACAGTTATTATAATAATAATAATTATAATATTTATTTTTAGAGCACTTCAACCATAAACTATCATGTTAAAAAGAAAAACTGATAATTTTCTGTAATTATTAAAATATTCAACTTTATCTTCAAACTGATATTTATAGTCAGTTAATAACTATTTCTTTCTTTAAATATTATTATTGTACTTCTCTGTATGCTCTGTAACTCCAGTATTACTATGTAAATAACTTCTTTAAATAATAATTATATTTATGAAATTTGTAAAACTACAGAAAAATCATGAAATTTACAATCAATGAAAAATTATTTTTAATATTTTTTATTTTCAGTTAATTAAATTTTTTCATTTCTTTAAAATGTATTCTGGAAAATGATCTTTCTGCTTCGCTGAAGAAATAAGCCTGAAGCTCAAAGTGTAACTGCAGAACATGATGTCGCACCCTGGCTGTGGCTGCTGGGACTTGTAGTCCCTGGACTACTTGTAGTCCTGCTGGAGCTTCAGGATGTTTATGTTCTGTTCACAGATTTCACAACCACAGAAACCTGCAGCTGTGCTTCATCAACAACAGCGACAGTGAAGACGAGGAGGAAGGAGGCAACAAAAAGGTGAAATGATATT
>NC_041368.1:24745370-24757870 GCF_900634415.1 Cottoperca gobio | reverse complement strand
AGTCAAATGCCTTTTTGAAATCGATGAAGCACAGTACTGCTGTCAGGTTGTTCTTCTTAACCTCCTCGATGATTCTCCTCAAGGCCAAGATCTGGGTCACAGTGGTCCTCTTCTCTCGGAAACCGTTTTGGTTCTCTCTCAGGTGGGGGTCGATGGCGCTCCGTATCCGGTTCAGTATCATGTGGTTGTACATTTTTGCAATGACACAAGTCAGACTTATGCCAGGGTAGTTGTCTGGCTTCGAGAGATCTCCGGACTTAGGCACTGGGATGATGTTAGAGAGAGACCACATATCAGGCTTGCTGTTTGTCATAAGGGCGTGGTTGCAGAACTCCAGGATGATGTCGTCAAGATCACAGTTCTTACAGACCTCTGGAGGGATGCCGTCCGGCCCAGCACTTTTTCCCTGCTTCAGTGTGGATTTCACTTTGGCAAACTCCCTGACTGTAAAGGGACCATCGTCAATAGCAAGATTCGTGAGGACGACAGGTATCACTTCCTCAGGTCCATCCACTGTCAGGTGTGTTCCCAGGATATACAGTATATACAGTATATCTCAAAAGTGAGTACACCCTTTAGATTTTTGCAAATATTCTGTTATATCCTTTCAGGGGATAACATTATCCTACTGAAACTTTGATATAACTTAAAGTAGTCAGTGTGCTGCTTGAATAACAGTATAGATTTATTGTCCTTTGAAAATTACTCAGTACACAGCTGTTAATGTCTAAACAGCTGGCAACAAAAGTGAGTACACCCCATAGTGAACATGTCTAAATTGTGCCCAAAGTGTCAACATTTTGTGTGACCACCATTGTTATCTAGCACTGCTTTAACCCTCCTGGGCATGGAATTCACCAGAGCTGCACAGGTTGCTTCTGGAATCTTCTTCCACTCCTCCACGACGACATCACGGAGCGCACGGATGTTGGACACCTTGCACTCCTCCACCTTCCTCTTGAGGATGCCCCACATGTGCTCAATTGGGTTTAGGTCTGGAGACATACTTGGCCAGTCCATCACCTTAACCTTCAGCTTCTTCAGCAAGGCCGTTGTCATCTTGGAGGTGTGTTTAGGGTCATTATCATGTTGGAAAACTGCCCTACGGCCCAGTTTCCGAAGAGAGGGGATCATGCTCTGCTGCAGGATGTCACAGTATATATTGGAATTCATGTGTCCCTCAATGAAATGCAGCTCCCCAGTGCCGGCAGCACTCATGCAGCCCCAGACCATGATGCTGCCACCACCATGCTTGACTGTAGGCAAAACACATTTGTCTTGGTACTCCTCACCAGGGTGCCGCCACACACGCCGGACACCATCTGACCCAAACAGGTTTATTTTGGTCTCATCAGACCACAGGACATGGTTCCAGTAACTCATGTTCTTGGATTCATTGTCTTCAGCAAACTGTTTGCGGGCTTTCTTATGCATCGGTTTCAGAAGGGGCTTCTGTCTGGGGCGACGGCCATACAAACCGATTTGATGCAGTGTGCGGCGTATGGTCTGGGCACTGACAGGCTGACATCCCACTTCTGCAACCTCTGCAGCAATGCTGGAAGCACTCGCACGTCTATTTTTGGAAACCAACCTCTGGATATGACGCTGAGCACGTGGACTCAACTTCTTTGGTCGACCCTGGCGAGGCCTGTTCCGAGTGGAACCTGTCCTGGAAAACCGCTGTATGATCTTAGCCACTGTGCTGCAACTCATTTTCATGGTGTTGGCAATCTTCTTATAGCCAAGGCCATCTTTGTGAAGCGCAATAATCCTTTTTTTCAGCCGCTCAGAGAGTTCCTTGCCATGAGGTGCCATGTTGTCCAGCATTCAGAGAGAATTGTGCCCAAAACACCAAATTTAACAGCCCTGCTTATCATTTACACCTGAATCCTTGTAACACTAACGAGTCACATGACACCAGGGCGGGAAAACAACATCATTGGGCACAATTAGGACATGTTCACTATGGGGTGTACTCACTTTTGTTGCCAGCTGTTTAGACATTAACAGCTGTGTACTGAGTAATTTTCAAAGGACAATAAATCTATACTGTTATTCAAGCAGCACACTGACTACTTTAAGTTATATCAAAGTTTCAGTAGGATAATGTTATCCCCTGAAAGGATATAACAGAATATTTGCAAAAATCTAAAGGGTGTACTCACTTTTGAGATATACTGTATATACAGTATATATATACTGTACATATATACTGTATATATATACTGTATATATAACTGTATATAACCCTAACCCTATATATCTCAGGGTTTTATTCACGAGTGACGGTAGATTTGTGCAAAGCTCTCGATTTAACGAAGAACCGCAGGCGCCTGAGAAATGGAAGGAAACGCATCTTCATTATTCAATTAGGGAGACAGAAGTTATGCTTTTGTCTTTTTAAAAAGATCACAGGTGATGATATTAAAACATATTAAACGTGCTTCCATCGGCCGACCAGAGGAAACGTTTTCATACAAACTCATCTTCAGAAATCCTCCAGATCAACGTGAGACGAGAGACTCTGACCGACTACATTAATGACGTTTATTAAGGATTCTAACTTATCTTATTTAAGTTTCATTGTGTTTATTACTTTTGCCTGTTGTTATAATAATATAATATAATAAGGGAACATTACAAGACAAGAGCAACTTAACTCATATTTTAGTTTTATTTTGTTATTTTTCTTTCTCAGTCGTTTCAGAGACAAATGTTTACTTTGTAGATTAAACAGGGAAGAAAACTGAAGATGAAACAGTTTCATGTGAAGATGAAACAGTTTCATGTGAAGATGAAACAGTTTCATGTGAAGATGAAACAGTTTCATGTGAAGATGAAACAGTTTCATGTGAAGATGAAACAGTTTCATGTGAAGATGAAACAGTTTCATGTGAAGATGAAACAGTTTCATGTGAAGATGAAACAGTTTCATGTGAAGATGAAACTGTTTCATGTGAAGATGAAACAGTTTCATGTGAAGATGAAACAGTTTCATGTGAAGATGAAACTGTTTCATGTGAAGATGAAACAGTTTCATGTGAAGATGAAACAGTTTCATGTGAAGATGAAACAGTTTCATGTGAAGATGAAACTGTTTCATGTGAAGATGAAACAGTTTCATGTGAAGATGAAACAGTTTCATGTGAAGATGAAACTGTTTCATGTGAAGATGAAACAGTTTCATGTGAAGATGAAACCAGTTTCATGTGAAGATGAAACAGTTTCATGTGAAGATGAAACAGTTTCATGTGAAGATGAAACCGTTTCATGTGAAGATGAAACAGTTTCATGTGAAGATGAAACAGTTTCATGTGAAGATGAAACTGTTTCATGTGAAGATGAAACAGTTTCATGTGAAGATGAAACAGTTTCATGTGAAGATGAAACAGTTTCATGTGAAGATGAAACAGTTTCATGTGAAGATGAAACAGTTTCATGTGAAGATGAAACCGTTTCATGTGAAGATGAAACCGTTTCATGTGAAGATGAAACTGTTTCATGTGAAGAACGTTCCCGTCCACTTGTTTTAAAGCTTGAGTATTTTACAAGTTGTAATATTACCTTAATGCATAAAACATTTGAATGTTTACCTCTTTACTTACAGTTGTTACTTTATTGTTTACTTGTAAGAAATAAAAAGGGAATAATCCACTTAACATAGTTAACATGTGAAATGTTTCTTCTGTAACCTTCTGAAGTGTGATTCTGATATTTAGATCATTTACCGGTTTGTGCTCCGGAGCCTGACAGAGAAACTCATATCGATTATGTGACGTGAGGAGCTGCACGTGCTGTTTATTCATAAATACATATTTAAAGTCACTAAAAGTAACTAAGTGACAAAGAATAGTAACAGACACATTTTTAAAGATGTCTTTCAAAATGTAATTAAATGTTTGTAAATGTGAGAATGAAGTCTGAAATATATTTCTATGATCAGCAGCAGTTATATTAATGTGTCCAATAAATAATAAGAAACAATTTATACAAGAAGCACTATAGTCAAAGTCAAAACTAAATAAAAAAGAATAACAAATAAACAAAGTGATAAAAACAAATGTATGTGAATATAACTTATATACTTATACTGTATATAATGACGTTAGCTAGCGTACGTTTATCACAAGTTACGTTTGTTCACGAGTATAATATATTATAATATATTATAGTATATTATAGTATATTATACTATATTATATTATAGTATAATATAATGTAGTATAATATATTATATTATAGTATATTATACTATATTATAGTATAATATAATATACTATATTATACTATATTATATTATAGTATAATATAATATAGTATAATATATTATATTATAGTATATTATATTATACTATATTATATTATACTATATTATATTAAATTATACTATATTAAATTATACTATATTATATTATACTATATACAAATACAAACATATAAAACAAATCTCAAGGACTGCCTTCTTTCATCTACGTAACATTGCAAACATAACATCCTGTCTCAAAATGATGCAGAAAAACTAGTCCATGCATTTGTTACTTCAAGGCTGGATTACTGCAACTCATTGTTATCAGGTCGTCCCAAAAAGTCGCTTAAGACTCTTCAGTTGATCCAAAATGCAGCGGCACGTGTATTGACAAGAACAAGGAAACGGGATCATATTACTCCTGTATTAGCTGCACTGCACTGGCTCCCGGTAAAATACAGAATAGAATTCAAAATCCTTCTCCTGACTTACAAATCAATTAATGGTCAGGCTCCAGCATATCTTAAAGATCTCATAGTACCTTATAAACCAACTAGAGCATTACGCTCCCAGACTGCAGGGTTACTTGTGGTTCCTAGAGTCTCTAAGAGTACAATGGGAGCCAGAGCCTTCAGCTATCAAGCTCCTCTCCAGTGGAACCAGCTTCCAGTTTGTGTTCGGGAGGCAGACACACTCTCCACATTTAAGAGTAGGCTAAAGACTTTCCTTTTTGATAAAGCTTATAGTTAGGGCTGGCTCAGGTTTGCCTTGGATCAGCCCCTAGTTATGCTGCTATAGGCTTAGACTGCCGGTGGACACCTCCCTGCTCTCCTCCTTCTCTTCCTCTCTCCTCCCCTCCCTCTCTTCTTCTCCCTCTCTATCTGTATGCATTTATGTAAATGTATGTTACTAACTCAGCATCCGGGGCATCATCCCCGGAGTGTCTGTCTCTCATGTGGCATAATATATAATATAAATGTCTCAAAACACACATTACAGTAGCATGAATCCAACATATTAGTAGCAAAGATAAATCGGTGTAATAAAAACCCTTTAATTAACAACATTGATAGTAACTGTAACCTGAATCTTGTCATCACGTAGCTAACTCTCTGCGCGACACCTATACACACCAGCAGTTAGCTATGGCTGCGTATTATTCTTTTCATAGCTTAGCGTGGTATTCAACATAAACAGGTATCTTTATACATGAAGAACGTTGACGAACGCTTCACTGAACTTGGCTCTCGTCACATAAAGAGGATTTTTTGCAGAAGATATTTGACATTTAATTAATATCCGAGTGATCTCACTGTATTTATTCATACCTCTGCTACCTGCACGCTGTTTGTGTTGCTGTGTTTGATCACACTCACACACACTCACATGTTCAAACACACCGGCTGCTCTTTGTGTTCACACCATGGACGTGTACATGCTCACACACACTCTCACACACACTCTCACACACATTCGGTATGAATCACAGCTGAGGGTGATGGAGGTGAAGAGGAAGGGCGGCGTGTTTACTGGACTCACTTTCTACTTCCAGCGGAGATAACGAGCTGCAGCTCCTCAGAGCAGAAGGTGAGTTGTTATATTTGTATTTTGAGCTTTAATCGCTTTAATCTTACGGATCAAAAGTCTGTAAATCCCGGCCTGCATGAACTAAACTTAATAATATCTTTGACTGTTTGGTTTCTCATCGAACATGAGTTTCATATTAGAAACCTTTTGTGTTGTAAATGTGTTTAAAGTGATTGTTTTGTCAAAACTGATGTTAGTTTGTTATTTATTGAGCAGTGAGCATAACAATTGAACACTTTTATCCTCATATTGACGCCCATTCAAGTCAATATTAAATAAGTAAATACAGAAATAAATTTGGCTATGAAATAAATCCTGAAATATATACATTTGTCAATATATTTCAATTTAAAAGGACTAGTTTAATTTATTTTAGGGGAATTTTATTTCATAATTTAATTCATTTATAATCCTACGAATCCTTTGAAAAACATCCTTTAAAAATAAAAATAGAATAAAAACCTATTTATTTGTTTATTGAATTATATTGACTCATTTATATTTACATTTATTTGGATAGATATTTATGTATTTATTGCCCAATTTAGTTATTTCAAAGCCAAATGTATTTATTTATATTTATATATAACACGGAAGTAAATTAATGTTAATTTGACAAATAATTAGCAGCTGTGAAATTAAAATCTAAAATAGCATATTTATTTAATATTGACTTACATGGCATTCCATAGCATCATGTTCCAGATGCACAAACAATATAGCAATACAAAAGTAAATGAAGGTTAATTTGACAAATATTTAGAAGCTGTGAAATCTAAATATAAAAGATCTCGGAGCCTTGAACTCTGTATTTTAAATTACTTAATCTTCAGTTGCAGCTATTAAAAGCTGCACTGTGCGCCGCCTCCTCTGCAGTCCCTGTATTGAGTTTCATTCCTGCAGTTCTGACTGAATGAACGCTGATCAATTATTTACAGAGAAAGCTGAAGGTCAGGGGAGAAACCCCGAGAGACCCTTCGGCCCCGAAACAGTTCTGAGACACAACTGCAGCGCAGACGAGAGGACGGTCAGGACGAGGAGGCTGGAGGTCGGTCAGTCTGCAGTACGAACATCTCATCCGGGTTTTAATCCAGATCTTTGCAGTTCAAATGCTTCAAACTGGTTCAGCTGGACTGACTTCTACGCTGCGTTCACGTGAGATCAACCAATGAGGCACAAACCCAGCTGTGATGCCTCCGGGACTTTGTTGACGTACAGAACAATGTGCTGAAATCTGCTCAATCAACAGACAGCAGTTCAAACTAAAAACTAACCAAAGTAAGTAACTAAAAATAATGTGTGTTAGTGTTTTGGTCTGCCCATTAAGCTGCTCAGGATCTGTGTGTTTAAGTTTGGGTCCAGTTTCAGTTGTGTTGTATCAAATTAAAGTAGAGCAGGTGGTTCTGTACATATTGGACCTCCGCCAAGGCCAAATGCCTGATCTCACGATGCTAACCAAATGGTTCTTTGTTGCTCCCTGCGACACTCTTCCAAAATATTTCATCAAAATCAAGCCAGTAGTTTTTCTGTATTCCTGAGGGACAAACAAACTAAATCTACAAACTAACTAGAAGGGCCCCGTGGTTCAGGTCCTTGATCCATGCTGCACACTTGATAGGACCTCGAGTTTATCCGTAACCGTGCTGACAAACAAACAAACAAACTAAAAAGGCACTGAGAGAGCGCAGACCTCCGCCAAGGCCAATTCTCGCATTGTTAACGAAAGAGAAAGACACTGCGCGTGTCCTCCCCGCCAGATGGATCAGCTCTAAGACTAAACGGGCTCTTCCTGGGTCCATGCTGCATCCTTCCACCAAGTTGAAATACATTCAAGTAATGTAGTTCTATTGTTTCCTGCTGACAGGCCAACAAACCCAACTGAAAACAAAAGAATCACGTAATCACAGAAGTTACTTTTTAAAGCAGAAATGCAGATTATTCTCTGGTTCCAATAAACCAACTCGACACAAACAACAAACTAAAGGTGGACGTCCACTCTTATATCCCCCAATAATAATTTATAGTCCATATTCTTCTTGCTAAATCCAACAAGGTTTCTTTATGTCTCTTACGTGACTTTATAAATGTACTTTGTCCTGTATGATTCTGTTGGATGGCATACATATAAAGTAAAGCTGATTCTAAACAGTCCTGATTCACATGAAGAAGTTTGCGTGACACACTCTGTTGGAGCAGTTCTGTTCAGGCCACTTGTCGAATGCACGTTTTCCTAAAAACAGGCTTGAATTTAAACGCTGAACTTCCGCAGCTGCAGGAGAACATATAGAGGCCGCACAGAAATCAATGAGAGGATTCCGGAAGGCTTGGTTAATGATTGAGGGGCTAACTGAGCGGAACAAAGTCTTCATCAGCAAAACGCCGGAAATACATTGTGAACAAGGTTTTCCAAACTAATGACTTTCCCCTCTTTGTCACAGAAACTGCTTGGACATGGGTCCGTCCTCGGCGAGTACAGACGGATAGAGAAATAAAGAGATCGATGAGACGAAGGACACATGAAGGAAACCTCCGAGAGACTTGAGAAGGAGCCGAGATGACGCCAGAGGAACCTGAACCGTTCCAGCCCTGCCAGAAATAACCTTCAGAGGTTCATCATGGGATTGAGCCAAATCTCAAACGTCACTCCAGACATCGGCTTGGCAGCGGCGGCGGCGGCAAGCAACCATCCCAACACCTCCGGCACCTCGCCTGTCCCACCGTCGTCCTGCAGCATCGATGAATCCTACAAGTACGTTTTTCTGCCCGTTTGCTACTCGCTGACCTTCGTCTTCAGCCTCACCCTCAACTCGGTGGTGCTGCTGCGCTCCTGCTGCCACCACAGCGGTTGCTGTGGCGGTGGTGGCGGCGGCGGCAGGCGCTGGAACACCTCGCTGATCTACATGGTGAACCTCGCCACCACTGACCTGATGTACGGCCTGTCGCTGCCCTTCCTGGTGGCGAGCTACGTGCTGAGGGACCGCTGGGTGTTCGGGGATTTCATGTGCCGCCTCGTCCGCTTCCTCTTCTACTTCAACCTCTACTGCTCCATCTTCTTCCTCACCTGCATCTCCGTGCACAGGTAGGACGCCATAAAGAATAGTTCAAAGTCATAAAGTCTATTCATTGTGTGTAAAAACTGTTGCGATGCAAAAATGTGGTGACAATAAAGAAAATGTAAATGATCAACAAACGATCTGTGTTGTTTACGTCGATGACGCCAAAGATCCTGTGAAAACTTATATTAAACTCATGGCACAGCTCTACTTACTGTTTTATATTCTTTTAAAGTTTGCTTATTTTCACTGGATTTGGAGATATTGAAGATATTTGCAACATGGATTCATGTAAATAGCTGTCGCAGTAATCAAATCTTTATTTTTCACTTTGTGGGTTTAGTAAAGATAAAGGTAATAAATCACATCACGTGTCTCACGTCTGTCCTCAGGTACCTGGGGATCTGCCACCCCATGAGGACCATCACTCTGGAGAGCAAGCGGGTGGTGAAGGCGACCTGCGCGCTGGTGTGGGTGGTGGTCTTCATCCTCACCTGCCCCATCTTCAGGTTCGCCCAGACGGGATACGTGAGGCGAGGCGGCGGCGGCGGTGTCGGGCTTGGAGGGGCGAGTGAAGTCGGGAACATCACTGGATCTCAGTTGGAAGACGAGGGCGGGTACATGAACTGCTGGGACGACGCCATCGATAAGGAGTTCGCCGACTACGTCCCGTACGGCATCGTGCTCCATCTGCTGGGCTTCTTCGTGCCCTTCGTCATCATCGCCTGGTGCTACTCTCAGGTGGTCAGGACAATATTTCAAACGCTGCGCTCCCCTCCCAGCTCGATGGAGGGCGGCGAGGACGGCCCGGTGGGAGACGGGGCGACGGAGGGAGAGCGGGAGAGAACCTCGGTCTCCATCTCTGGATCGCAGTACTCGCACTACATCCGACGGCGGCGGAAATCCATCAAAACCATCGTGACCATCACGCTGCTGTTCGCGCTCTGCTTCCTGCCCTTCCACGTGACCCGCACGCTCTTCCTGCTCCTGCGGCGGGGGCAGCTTGGCGGCTGCACGTTAATGAAGACCGTCTCCATCTGCTACAAGGTCACGCGGCCGCTAGCCTCCTGCAACGCCTGGCTCAACGCCCTCCTGTACTTCCTGACGGGGGATAAGGGCGCCCCCTGCTGCTGGCCGGCAGAGCCCGCCGTGCGCCGAGACCGCCGGAGCGGCTCCCTCTGGTGGCCGCTGAAGATCCTGAAGAAAGACGGAGCGGGGGAGGACGACCACGAGGCGGCCGAGAAGATTGAAAGGGTGGTGCACATGGAAAACGAGTCAAAGTCCTCGAGGGTCATCTTCTAGAGCGGGTTTCTTTAGAAAACACTTCAAACTGCGTCTGACGCATCAGGAAACGTGTCCGTCAGTTAGTCTGAGAAAGAGCAGCACGGCCTGAAGAAGAGATGTGTGGAGCCTGACAGAACATTGTATTCATATTTAAATACACACAATCCCTCAAATCCCTAATTGACTAAATAATAATAATAACTACGTTTTTGTGTTCTCATATTTACATCGTCCTCCTGTCCTCCAAGAGAAGATCTGTAATGAATCCCCGTAACGTCCTTCCTCTGGTCGCACGCTGAAGTCTGTGACGGCCGGTTAGTGGCAGGAAAACAATCGAATATACTCTGAGAATATAGTCTTACGTTTGAGAGAAGTAATTGTATTGGTTCCACTACACTCGTACTTTTAGTAACTTCGTATTTCAAAATTATGATTTTTAAATATTTTCTTTAAAGAAATCACGTGAAATGTGTTCTTATGGGGGATATTACTCCCCTCCCCCATTATTATTATTATTATTATTATTATTATTATTACTACAAAGAGAAGCTAAGGTGTCAGGGGTCCGTTGTTTTATAACCCCCCCATACATTTATTTTAAACACTGTGGATGTTTTGACTCGTGTGTTGTCAGACTTCATCTCTTTGTGTATTTTGAGGCGTTCGTGTGGAAACATCTGGATTAAAGTTTGTTTCCGCTCTTTGTGTGCGACTCAAATGATTCATCACACGATTCTCTGCAGAGGACGTTTAGTTACAGCTTACTCGTGTATTTCATTTATTAATATTGCATTCTGCTATTTTACATAAAAGTATTCAAAAGTAAATGTTATAATAAAATATTAAGACCTTTCTTTTTTTCAATCAAAAGCATTGAAACTGAATCTGAACTGTTTTTATGGAATAAAATTATTATGGTATTATGATTATGGAATGAATGCAACTAAATAAATATAAGAAATATGCTTATGATGCAATAAATATATTTATGACTCAGTTAAATAAATAAATAAGCTTATGAAATGTTAATATAAATATATAAATAAATATGGCTATGAAATGAATCCTGAAATTAAATAAATGAGTAAATAAACATAAATACAATTATGTAAATGCTTTTATTTCATAATTCCATTAATTTATAAACCTTAAAACACTTTAAAAATAAAACTCTTTATTTATTGAACACATTTATTTCTTGAGTCCCGGCTGATGTAAGTGAAGTCACTGAAGCTGTCAGATAAAAGTTACTCTGCAGAGCGACACCTCTGGATCCTGTGAGAGAAGACGATCTACAGAAACTATGATACGAACACAGAAAGATGTTCGAGGAGCTGCGACGCTGCACATTTCAGACATCCAGGGACGTTAAATATATATATAGATATATATATATATATATAAATAAAATAAATATATATAGATAGATAGAGAGATAGAGAGATAGAGATAAATAAATAAATAGAATATATAGAGAGAGAGAGAGATATAAAGAACCGAGAGAGAATAATATATATATATAAGATATATATATAGATAGAGAGAGAGAGAGAGATCTATAGATAGATAGAGAGAGATAGAGAGAGAATAGAAAAAAAAAAAATAGAGAGATAGAGAGATAGATATAGATAAGAGAGAGAAAGAGAGATAGATAGAAAAAGATAAATAGATATATAGATAAATATATATATATATAAAATATAAATATAAATATATTATATATATAGATATATATATATATATAAAATAAATAAATATATATAATATCTAATATATAAATATATATATATATATATATATATATTTATATATATAATATATAAAATAAATAAATATATATAATATATAATATATAAATATATATATATATATATTTATTTTATATATTATATATATAAATATTTGTAAACGTAAAACGTTTCTCTGTCAGTCGACGAGCTCCCAGCGAGCGTCTCCGACCAGCCTGTAGTTGAGCCTCCGGTAGTTCTCGGGGTGAACCCGTCTCTGGCGCCACACCTCCTCGTACAGGCTGCGGACGACCGGCGGGAGCGGCGTGAAGCCGGCGGTGCGAGCGAGCGTCCGGCAGTACTCCCACTGCTGCTGCTCCAAGATCAGCAGGTGGCGACGCTGCACGCCGCGCTCCACCTTCTCCCGCAGCTCGCTCCGGACCTCCTCCTCCATCCGAGCCGGAGACGGTAACGCGACGGAGCCGTCCAACACGGCCAGAGCGAACTGGACCTGAAGACCAAAACATCCTTTCATTGAACCCTCGAGAACCAACATCTAGAGGTTCATATTAATATGTGACGCACAAGAGTTAATATCATAAT